>NW_004567127.1:22041138-22058933 GCF_000260355.1 Condylura cristata | reverse complement strand
CACATACCAGACAGTCGGGATCTGCTCCACTGGCTCAATCACGTGAACATCTTTCCTGGGGGTGGGGGGCACGGAGTGCAGTGTGAAGAAGAACATGGAGGACTGGTTTCTGCCCCCAGGCAGGTCACCATCCAGATCTTACTCCACTAATGACAGGGTTACACCCCAATCACCCCCTTGTCAATTTAAAATACCTTGAGTAGAAAATACAATTATTTCACCTAATCTCCCAACATCCAAGCTTAGCCTCACCTACCTTAAGCTGCTCAAAACACAATAGCCTACAGCTGGCAAAGTCACCTACCATGATGCCTATTTTTAATCAGGTGCTGAACGGCACGTGTCATTTACTGGATGCCCTGGTGTAGCTGACTGGGCCGTGCTCCCTCACGCTGTCCAGTACTCCAAGGGAGGACGGCAGCAACTATCCCTAGCCACAGAAATGATAGAATTTCAGAATTCAAAGCAGCATTCTGCTGAATGTGTATCACTTTCAGCCAATTCAAAATCAAAAAGTTGCTAGTGAGTCACCAACTGTGTCAGTCAGTGGTAAATGACAGAACCCCAACTCAAAGGAGAACTAGAGACCCAAAGCAATGGCTGACTTCAGGCACAGCTGGATCCAGCAGCTTCAGTTCCTCTTCCCATCGGAGGTGTGGCCTTATTCCCAGGTAGACTGTCTCCACCAACAGAAGTCTCCACAGCCCCAAACCTTGCGTCTCTGGTGGAAACAACAGTGACCCTCCCTCTGACTCACAGAAGATCTTGAATTGGCCCAAACCCTGTCAGTCCTACAGGGAGGTAAAGACAGAGGAGGGTGAGGCCCAGAGAAGATGGCTGCCTAGACAAAAACATGTTAGCTGCAGATTCATCTACTGAAATCATGCATTGTGTATTACAGCAAAGGTGATAAGTAGACAAAGCCAGGTGCTGGGGAAACAAAAATGACTAAAACTCAGCCATCCAGAAGCAGTTGCAAGCAAACAGACAACTGCAACACCAGCTAGAGGTGGGGCCTGGTAGGAGCAGAACTCATTCAGCTCTGGTGGGGGCTTGGCAGAAAGGACAAGGTGTGTGCATGAGCAGTGCACTGGGAAAGCCTGGGTTCAACCCTTTTAGCCAACCAGGCACCCAGTCCCTTATGGCGCCCACCCTGCAGACACCATGGACTTTCCCCCTTTCCCCTCCTCTCAGAAGGCAGGAAAGCCTCTCTCTAGCGCCAATCTGGAGACATGTCCCTGAGCAGATGGTGTGGGGAAGCCCACCCCTCCCCCCACCCCGGACCAGCCTGGGCTCCAGTGCAGGCCTTTGCCAACTGGGCACATTAGTGTTTAGGGTGGGTGACTTGGGGAGGGGGGAGGAAGTGAACTGCCATTACAGGATGCTCAGCAGCAGCCCCCCTTCCCACCTCCTGTGTAGTTGTGAAGTCCTGAAAGTTTCCAGACGTTGCCAAACATACTCTGAGGGAAAACTACCCTCCACTGAGAAGCACCATTCTAGCATATTAGCTCCCCTTTTCGTCCCTGATTGCAGACCCCTGCCTTTGGAAAAGAAAAGTCTCCATCTTGTGATTTGGATGGTTCATTTTCCCTAAAGTGACTTCTGTCAGCATTTGTCTATATTTACCCAAGTCCAGGAGTTCTGGAACTAAGAACTGGGTCTCCACCTGATTCTCTTCTTCCGGGCTCCAAGACCCAGGAGCTTCTCAGTAGCTGAATTCATGAGCTGAGTGTGAAGGAGAGATGTATTGCTCTTTGGCCTTCCCCTGGCCCTCCCTCGACCCCCTCCCAGGCCACCAGAGGGACGGCGGAACCCCCCTAAGACAGAGCAGCTGCAGTTGGAGGCAGTGAGGAACAGCAACGACTGTGTACGGGGAAGTGTCAAAGCTATCCAAAGGAGAGAGAGACAACAGGGAGGAAGCTGGGGATCTCGGTAGCTTACCCCAGCAGTTGGGAAAGAGATGCTATTCTGAGATGACAGTGTAATCTCTTGTTTTCCCCATTGTGTCCCCTGCCAGGGGTCACACAGGTCTTGCAGTGGTGTTCTTGATGGTGGCCAATGGCCCCTAAATAATGTTCTCTGGGGAGGGTTTGGGGGACCAGCATTTCTAGAGAGTATGAGCTGATGTCCATCAGCTCCCAACAGTAGGTATTAGGGCTGCTTGGAGGAGGCAGTGCTCTTTTCCTGCCATGTTCTTTTCCTTCTTTTACCCCCAAGACACCCATTGGCTGGGCTATGGGGTTTCACAGCACTATAAGATGCATTGGACTTCCTCAGACAGTTGGCATGGGGGTGCGGAGAAAGAGGCCAGCGGGAGGGAGCCAGGAGTGCAGGGCAGCTGGGGTTGAGGGGAGAGTGTACAACCAACCCAAAGTCTGTATCAAGTGCTATATCCTGCAGAACAAGGAACTGCAATCACACTGTGTGTTTACCTGAGTGTAGAGAAGCACATGGGATATGTCTGGGTAAGAGCCAGCATGTGGGTGTGTGCGTGCAGTCACCATATTCAGTGCAGGCTACCTGGAGGGGGAACATGAAAGTGTGTGTGTGTGACACATTGTAACAGCCACAGGTAATGTGTGGTGCAGGGTTGGGCAATGTGCCCAGCTATATAGCTCAAAAAGAAGTACATATAGGAATGGCAGCAAGTAGGGGCTGGAGGTGTTCACATTCACTCTTACCCCCAGTTCCCATCCCTCCCCCTTTATACCCCATGCTTCTCCCTGTGCTGAGAAACAGGAAGTCAGGGTAGAATACTACTCAATATGTGACATATAAAAAAGCACAACAGCCATGTCCTTCCTCCTTTCACCGCATAGTTCAAGTCATGTGACAGCCTAAACTCCTGAGAGGATGTAGACGGGAAGTGATTCTTAACATGAATTTTGGAATCAGTGGTTTGAGTTTGAACCCTGCTATCCTACCTGCATACTACAAGTCTTGGACACCTCTGAAACCTCCCTCAGACTAACTTTCTTATCCATAAAATGGACACAAATGAGACTGCGCATTCAGTGAGACCCAGGGAAGTGAAGCATTTGCAAGGCTGACGTTTGCTAGCTGTACACTGAGTAGGACCGCTGTGTGTGATCGCTGTGTGTCACCTCAGAGACTCCTGCAGGACAGAGAACCTGGGCTTGGTAAACGGAGCCTGTCCTGGGAAGGAAAGCCTAAAGCAAGAACTGCTAACCAAAAGGAGCAGGAGGTAACGATTTTGAAAATATTTAGCTTTTCAAAATGCAAGTGACAATAAAATTAAAGAATGGTTTCCAAACAAAAAACACTGCTGGGGGGGGGGGGCAAACATGAAACCAAGGGCAGACTGAGAAGTTGTGCATTAAGATGCATAAACTTGGCCCTTCCTGGTGGTGCAGCAGGTTAAAGTGCTGCACTGTAAACTGGCCGCAGCCGCTGCAGCACGAGTTCAATCCCCACCCCAGAGGTGACCACATGGCTCAGCAGACCTTTTCTGCAGACCTTTTCTGTCTCACCCGCTGCTCCCCTCAGCAGTGTACTTCCTTGATCTGCCTGTTCCACTCCCCACTTTCTCTGGTGGATCCCCTCACTGCCCTTGCACCTCTGGCCTGTACCCCAGTTCTGTATGCAAAAATAAATCTTAAAAAAAAAAAAAAAACTCACAAACTCGAAGTTGGTTGAGTCAAAGCTAGTCAATAAAAGGCTCTATGAGGGGATTTACATGTATCCAGATTCTCCAACAGAACCATACTTGAGACGCTTGAGTGTCCCTCAGCTTTCTCAACAAAAACCCAAAGTAGAGAAAAACTCCATTGAAAGATTTGTAATGTGGCTTTTGTGTAATCATAAAATTCAACTAGATTCACAGAAAATTGGCAATAGTTTAGAAAGAATTATACATTCAGAAACATTACCAACTTGGCCTGAAAGGGATGGTAACAGTAAAAGATGAAAAATTACCTTTGTGCTAAAAATTGTCTATAATTGTCTAGGCTGAAAAAAACTACTCAGCTATAAAGAAATAAGAGAGGAAAACTCCCCAAACCTGGAGAAAGAACTAAATATAAAAATCCATGAAGCTATAATACTTGCTATCATGCATGAAAAAAACAAAACACATTATTCAGAAAAAGACAGAGAACTTTGAAGAATTATTCCCAGGCCTAGAGACCTAGTCAAAGAACTGTAACACATGCTGACTGAATTTCATAACAGCTCTGAACAGTCACTGCATTTCTCCCATTTCTTGTTCAGGAAGGTCTCAAGCTTTTACCCTACACCTCTCCTGTCAATATTACCTGGGTTTTTAGAGAGGGACAGATACTTGTCTCTTTAATTCACAAATGTACAGATCAAGAGGAACTATACCTGTGTTACCACCTAAGAAAATATACCCAAGGACTTTCATTCACACTTAAACCTTGTTCTTATTGTCCCGGAGCTTAATATCTAATCAATTGAAAAGCAAAGTGGTAACAGCAACACATAGTGGAAAAGAGAAGGTCAGACTTAGTTTTGCTCTATTTCCTCAACTTTTTGAGGTCCCTCTGGAACATTCCTTGCCACCCCCTTGCCTCTTCTCCAGTTAAGTCCTCCCACCACATACGGAGACATATTCAAGAAGACTTTTCCCAAGGACAGGAGCTGGTTCCCACCAAGCACCTACAGATACTGACCAGTGTCAGGGAAGGCAGGACCCAGGTGCCTGCCCATGGCCCAGGAAATCACTGGGCAAGGGGTGCGGCAGGGTCTGAGGTTTGTGCCACGGTAGGTAGGGCAGGTGATATTTAGAGGGGGCTTCCCTGGTCTATTCAAGGGCAGGCAGAGGGTGGCCAGGGCAGCGCCAGCATCTGGGGGCTGAGAAACAGGAGCAGATACTCCCTTCAAAGTTCCCTTTCAAGCCATCTATTCTCCAGCTTCCTCAGTCTGATTTTGCTAAGGAAACTTGCATTCTTGTCGCTGAGGGTCGGGGACTTGGGCCAGGGTCAACTCCTACCTCGAGAGCCCTCCCTGTGGGCCCAGCACCCCGGGCCTGCAGGCCAGGGAGCGCCCCAAGGGACTGCACAAACTGACCTTTTGTCAACAGGCCCGGTCAGCTCTGTCCTGTCTAAGGCCTGCGGGAGCAGATCCTGGTTAAGCACGCACGAGGCGTCAACGCCTCACCCGCCCACCACCCCGCTACTGTACCTTGACGTCAGGAGTGAAAAGTCACTTTTCCAGGCCCTTTGCTACTGGAAGAGGAGATCAGGGGGCGCTGAGCCCGGGAGGGCCCGGGTGGGGGAGGCGACAGTGTAACACAGCTGTGTTCTCCCCACCGCTCGACCCTGCCCTTTGCGGTTCCGGGCACTGCAGGTTCCTACATCTGCCCGGTGGGGCTCCCTCTGGACATTGTGCTTTTGGTAGGGCAGGCTTGTCCACTATCCTCTGAGATTTCTCTGGACTCAAGGCATCCCTGCCCACCCCCTCACTTCGTTTGCAACCAGTTCCTGCCTGTGGGGGCATGGAGGTCCTATTCCGGGGGACATTTTCCCAAGATGTGGGAGCTGCAGTCGCGCCCAGTGCAGCGAGACTTCGCAGAATTGTGAACCTTGGAGAAGGCAAGGTCTGGATGCCTAACCTGTCTTGACTGAGGGTGGCACTGGGCATGTCAGGGACTGTGGTTGTGTGTGTTTGGAGGGTCACCTCCCTGTCTGTGGGAAGGGGAGACATAAGAGAGCGACTGATGTCAGGGGGCCAGGGGAACAAAGGCCAATAAACCACCTTACTCCCAAGTAGGTGTCCATTCAGGTTAGCTCCATCCCTGCGGCGCCTAAGTGTCTGACGCTGGGGAGGAAGGGCCGGTTCATGTTAAGGAGGCCTAGGATTGTCTGTGCCCAGGATGGCAAAGTTGTTGGGGGTGGGGGAAGGGGAACGCCAAGGGGTGCGCATGCGCTTTCTGCTCGCCAAATTGGCCAGCCATTCCCAGCCTTAGAGGACACACATTTTTATTCCAGCGGGAACTTTCATCAAATGCATTCTAGAAAACTCAGTGTATTCTTAAAAAAAAAAAAAAAAAACAAAAAACAAAAAATACTAAACTACTAGCTAAACACATAACTCTCAAAATGATGACAGAGAAGGAAAGGAGAAGGAACAAACCTAGTTTCTTCTCTTTTTAGTCGATCCTTGGCCACCAATAAGCACGAAGGTAGAGAATGTTGATAAACTATCATCACAATGAGAAGTGAAATAAAGCAGCAGTTATTTCTGTGCATTGTTTCCATTTTTTTTGGTAAAAATAAAATACTTGTATGTTAAGAGCATGAAACAGAAATGTTGTCATTTTAATAGTTCCATGTACTAATTATCTCCACTTAACCATAAATAATTGAGCTTTTGTTTTAGTCATATCTTTTTTTATATAGTGGATATCAAATTAGGAGTATTTCTATCATGCAACAACAGATATTTAATTCACAAATGAAATGCCAAACCGTATATAAATTTTCAAATAAAATGATGCAAGCCAGTTTTGTACGTTTGAAAAATATTTCTGGTTCCACTTCTGGCTTCACAGTGCACAGTTAAGAATCATTCCTCAGCAAAACAGAGGAAATTATTTTTAAAAGTCAATAAATGGTTGGTCCATTGGGCATATAGAAATGGAAATGGATCTAATGGATCTACAAGCATACAGAAATAAGGAAACATATGATCAAGAATATTAACTAAAACTACCAAAACATCTGCAATAGGCTGTGGTATTTAAAGACCCACATTCCTCCTCCCTACCCCCAGCTCCGTGAGATGAGGACTGCAATCCAGCATCCACAGTGAAACCCTCAAAGGTGGAGCAGCTGGCTTCCAAGGAGGGATAAAACAACACCGTTTCTCAGGGTAACTCCCCACCCCCACCCCGCAGCTCTCAGCCAGCGCCAGCCAGCGGAGAGGAGGGAATCACCAAGCCCCCACAGGGATACCGCCCCTACTTGCATTGAATGTAACCATGTGGTATCTATAGAAAGGGGAAGTTCCAGGTTCCTCCAGTTCCACCCACCCAAGAAAGGGTGGAGCTGAGCGACTAGGAAGAGCTAGAAAAGACTGGGGGAAAGGGAGGAAACAGAAAGGTGAAGGAAGGGAAATCCTGGAGGAGGCACATGGATCAGAGATACATGGATTACTCTTGGACTTATTCCAGGGACTTGGGGAACATCGAAGGAGACTCTTGAAAGAGACAAAGACGTGGGCAATTGACGCAAGGAGAGGATGACTATTGCAGCCTTTATCTTGATTTTGATTTTGCTCTTTTCTTTCAGACTGCCTGACCCCTTCTACTCCTTTCCTGTGGTTCTGCACCAGAAGGTGCTTTAGACTTGTGACAGGCTTTTGGGCCTGTGTGACCCTGCTACTTGGGTCACAAATAGGGTCAGTGTTTTGTTTCCACTTTGGGTGTTTAATTTGGGAACTATATTTTTCTTTTTCCTCTCTTTCTATTGCACATTAATTTTCACTGAATGTGTTATACACTAGAGTATGTTTTGTCTTAGAGCAGGCAACTTTGGGGGTCCTGGAGTGCCGGTCCCCCTGCCCTGGAACAAAAGCACCCATAATTCTCCATTGTAGTTATTTGTTCACCTCCCTCCATAACTGCCATCTCAGTAGTAGTAGCATCAGTTTTACTCATATTTCTGGAGTTTGTTTTAGTTTTACTTTGTCTAATACTTTGTTTTGTTTCTTCATACTCCATATATTGATATGAGTGAAATAATTCAGTATTTGTCTTTTTTCCTTCTGACTTATTTTGCTTAGCATAATCCCCTCCAGCTCCATCCTGATTGCAAATGGCATGATTTAATCTTTTTTCATAGTTGAGTAGTATTCCATTCGATATATATACATCTTCTTTATCTACGCATGTGTGATTGGGCATTTAGGTTATTTCCATAACTTAGCTATTGCAATAGTGCTGCAGTGAACTTAGGAGTATGCATATGCAACTTTAAGTTAGTGTTTTTATATTCCTGAGACGGCTATCTAAGAGTGGAACTCCTAGATAATGTGAGAGGTCTATTTTTAATATTTTGGAAATTTTCCACACTACTTTCTAACAGATCTAACAAGGGTTAGGTCAGTCTGTATTACCACTGACACAGCATATGGCTATTCCACAGTGTGTGTATCCATTCATCTCCTGACTGGCATGGGGCTGTTTCCACCCTTGGGTTATAACTAAGCTGCTGTGAGCATTAATGTGCAGGCTTTGTGTGGCCATGTGTTTTCAATTCTCTTGACTATATTCTTAGTACTAAAATTTCTGGGTTATACTCATTCAGCATTTTGAGAAATCGCCTGTTTTCCAAAGTGATTATACTATTATACTATTTACAATCCTACCAGCTATATAGTAAGGCTTCTAGTATGTCCACATACTGAGACTTGTCATCATCTTTTTATATTAATCATCCTAATGAGTGTTTAAAGTAGTATCTTCTTGTGGTTTTGTTACTTCCCCTAGGCTAATGATGTTGAATATCTTTCATGTGCTTATTATCCACGCATATGTCTTTTTTTTTTTTTTTTTGGAATATTGATTTAAATCCTTTCCCCGTTTTAATTTTAGTTTATTTCTCTTTTCATTACTGAGGTGTGTTTTAAATGTGGATATAAGTTCTTATCAGATATATGATTTACAAATGTTTTCTAAAATTCCTGTGGATTCCCTTTTTACTTTCTAACAGCAACATTTAATTAATGTTGTGCTCTTTTTATTTCCAATGACTGAGAAAAAACACAAAGTATATACAGAAATGCTCTGAAGTTCAAAAATACAAGGCATACAAATAAGACTTGGCATATCAATGCAAATAATGTTATCCTCAATGCCATAACACCAAATGTTTATTTGCAACATAGCAAACTATGTGTGATAGTCATATCCCACTTCTAAAATCTAGGATGCCTGAACTCAGATCAGTGTCTGCCTTCAAAAAAAATTTAACTGGGAATTGTTGCACTCTGAATATCTCCAGTAGAGAGCACTAATGTTTTTTGAATATTTTGCGTCAGTACCTTGAAAGCTAGAAAAGGATCGAGAAGCCATTACCACCCTTTTCCATCCCCTGGGAGTATAAACCACAAAGGCATTTGTTCCACATTCACTAATGGCTTGTTGAGCTCCTGCTATCTCTGGGCACCATAGTAGGCCTCAAGATACTGAAGAGGAAAAGATATACTTCTTACCCTCAGGACTTTAGAGTCTAGTGAAGAAAACTCAATCTCTCAGTAGTCTTCAGTCAAGAAAAGCCAACCATACACTTCCCTGTCTGTAATCTCTCTCTCTCTCTCTCTCTCTCTCTCACACACACACACACACACACAGACTATCTGCTTGTTTGACACAGTAAATTTAAAAACAGGAGGGCTTTCAAGATACTCATTTTATACATGGAAATTGTACACCCATAGTAAGAGAGAGTCACTTAAATAACATACTGATAAGAGCTAAGATACTGTGGGACTTTTTAGGTAGCTAGAACTAGGTGGCTAGAACTACCCATGTAATTCATATAATCCTCACAACAATCCATTTTTTCAAATAGAAAACTAGGGCAAAGAAAAATTAAGTAATGGTAAATTAAACAACACTTAAGAGCAAAGCCAAGTTTTGCACCCAAGGTGCGATCACCATAATCCATACTTCCACCGACTCTAGCAGAGTGAGGGAGTTCTTCCTAAAGGCAGACATGATTTTCTGACCAATGCCCTTTACATTGTCTTGCTAATTTATAAGCATCATCATGGCTTCCAGCATCTCCAGAGTCAATTCTCTGGTCAAGAATTATCAAAGAATAGGCTTTCTTGGTTGCCTAAGTGTTAAGTCTCACCCCTAGCTCGGTGGATGGCCTGAGTTCAATCTCTAGCAGAAGCTGACCCAAATATGGGTCAGAGAGCTGACACTCTCCTGTCTCACCTGCTGCTCCCTAATCAGTGTATTTCAGTGGATTCACCTGTTCTGCTCCCCAATCTGTCTGCTACATCTTCTCAACCCCTGCACCTCTGGCCTGTACCCCAGTTCTTCTACACAAAATTAAATACATAAAATCATTTTTTAAAAGACTTTATATCAAAGACATATCAAAATAGGGTACTTCAAAGTCCCAGGACACTTAAGTTGGATAAACAGCCAATGCCAAAGTTTATATATATTTCCAGAAGGAAGAGTTGAAGACATCCATAATCATGAGAAATGCAATAAATAATCCCCACCAGGGAGGGCCCAGTCTTTCAAATTTTTTAATTCTTCAACTACGAATTCCTGAAAGACATATTAAGCTATGCAAAATAAGGGGTTAAATCCTGAGATGACCCTGGAATGTACACAAAAAAGATGTCCGTTTTGGAAGTCATAGCCTTTATTTTATTTCATTTAGTCACTCATCATCCACAAAATATTTGTTTTGTGTTTACTTATGTGCAAAATATTGTCCTGATTCCTGGGATGAGTGTCATCTTTGTCCCCTTGAGGTGCACAGGCTCAAAGCCTGTTTCCAAAGCATGCCAGAGAGCTGCAGTTAAGCAACTGTCATCTTTCAACCTATGGGGCTTATGAATGAGTCTGAGCTGCAGGAAGCTTAACAGTGACTCAGCAAAGCTAGGGACTGCGAACTAATGCTGTAACTGCTGGCTGGGCAGATACAGAGGCAACAGCATATTGTTTAGAAATCACTATAGTACATGATTTGAGTGGTCTATAAAGTAATTTAAAAATAGAAATGATTAACATTATGGTTACAAGTGTCAGACACAAACATCCTTTTTGTCTTAGAAGACCCCAAAGAACAAAATCTGTTACCTGCTTATTGAATTGGTAAGTAAATCAATGAAATCCCCAAGTTTTATTTGATAATAAAATGCACATAGGTAAAAGGAAAATTTCCAACCACCCAGAAGTTCACCCTTTGGTGAGCTTCCCCCCATCTTTATTTGTCATCAAACTGTAACTCTCCCACCTGCACTGTGACCTTTGTTCACCACTAAAGGCTCTTCTACTCACTAAAACAAGCTTCTGTTGAAGCCCTAAGTTCTTTAATTCACTCCTCACATCTTAGTTTCTCTGAGAAGTTTCCAATTTAATCCATTTTTCCCTCTGTCATTATAAGACCCAGCTACTTTCGTCCTTCAATTTCCTAAGAAGAAATTATCTTTTTTTTTCTTTTTTTTTTAACATAAGCAACAAGGTATTAGTCAGCTATGATAAAGCATACTTGAATCTCCGTCTCTGAGCCCCATTAATATCCTGTGCTAGGAAATTCAACAGAGCCCCTTACTTGTTTACCTTTCAGGCTACACACTTGCTTCTATATTTTTAAGTTTTAAAAACAACTGCTCTTGGAATCAAGTGCCCTTTTCCTCTGACATGCTCCCAAGACAACAATTTGGTGAGAGAGTGAATTGGATATAAAGGAGTTTGCAGAGATAAATTAGTGAGGAATAAGTGGATAATTAAAAGATATGTCTGAGTTTGTAGGATCCAGGAAACAAAGCCAAGTGGACAGTGTTTTGAGGACAAGGTGGAGTTTGATTATTTAATCCTCATCGGATTAGCCTGTCCAGCCTAAGATTCTCTGACAAATGTGGTAGATCTGTTCCCCTGGAGGCCAAAGGCCATGTCCATTACATGGACCAATATACCCCCAGAAATCAGTACAGTGTCTAGGATATAGTAGGCACAGAATAAATACTTGATGCATGATAAATAAATGAGTGAAATTAAATGAAATTTGGGACTTCTGATGCATAAATTATTCCCATTGTCTTTTCTTACATAATCCAGGATAGCTACATCAACAATGTGAAGAACAGCCTCTTGCCTAGACAGTTCATGGCTGCTCTAGGACTTGATCAGAAGAGATAGCAGTGAGAGCCAAAGATTGCTGGTCTGGTGCTCTTTCTGGATGATATCAGAATGTTCTGCATCTTGTTTTTTGTACAACTTGCTTTGATTAAAAAAAATCTTAACAAATCACAGAGATATATCAGTTCCCACTCTCAGAGAATCGAAGCGTGCTGTTCAATGTATATTATAATTAGCAGATGACCTTGTATTAGGCCAAGAAACACACAGCCCCTGAAGTGAAGAGAGGGGCCAGACGGGGTGGCGGAGTCTCAGTTTGACTGGTGTTAGATCTGGGTTATTCCAAACTTACTTTGAGGAATCTCAAAAACCAGTCACTTATTTACAGCACCAGGAAACCAGCCCAGATTTCAACATGACTTATGGAACACAAATTGAACATTCGCAGTGATGATCCCAGCAAGCACTGTCTCAGCCACCAGCCGAACTCATCAGGGCTTTTTTTAGATCACTTTGCAGGAGTGAAGGAGCACAGCTCTGCTTTAATTCTGGGCTTTCAGCCTGGCTTTGCTTGCAAATGTTTTTTTAGAAGTCACCATCTTTTTATGGCTAAGAAAGGGACAAGAGTCAATAACTGGCTGACTGCTGTCTGGTGGATTCCAAAATGGGATCCAGATGACAGCAAATATTCTTTAATTGGGATACATGGGAAACTTTCAAAGAAATATTTGGATACCTTCCCAGAATACAGATTGACTGGGGATGTCAGAACTCTGGTGGCAGAAATTGATGTTTTTCCTTCAGAGAAGAGAATGGAAGGTCACCTTCAGAGCACCTGTCTAGTGAGGAAGGCGCAATGTCTGGTCCAGGCTGAGAGAGCAATCAGCAGAATGGGTGGTGAGAACACAGCATAATTTGTCATGAATATTTCAGCCTGGGACCATGATAAGGGATCAACTCACACAGAAGTGCACGGCTGGCCTTGCACAACTACAGTTTGCATTTCTAGGTCAAGTTACCTTATTCCAAACACATGTGCAAAGTCTCATTCATCCTGCCCTCAGAATTCTCACCACTGAGCTCATTCTCAGAGGTCATTCTCAGCATTTCCCCACACCCAAGGCAAATTCATGATAAAGCACTGCAACCAGGAGATTGAAAAGGTCAGAAAAACATGGTGGAATGTTTATCTGGAATTAAATAAAAATTCTCTGACAATGTCAGTGTGCATAATAACACATAGTTGAAGTAGCCGGATTCTGGCAAACTTTCTGAGAATGTGAAACTGAGTGACTTTAAACTTTTGTTCTTTTATTCTGACCTGACATTTTGGTAGAACTCACAAACTTGGATCATGATATGAGACAATTTTAAAAGTAATATTCCAAGTTAGAACCTTAAAGCTAGCCAATCTTCCTCAGTTCCATATTCAATATGATTCTCCTGCATCACCCCCTGCCCCCTCCCTGTTTCGAGGCTGTATGCTATTGAATGCAGCTTTTCCACTTAAGTACATATCTTTTAGTGGTGAAATCTGACAGAGATCTTCTGTCAGATCTCTGGTGCTTTCTTTTATATACTGTAGACATTTAATGTTTAATTCATTTAAGTAAATTTTTTTAATTATCATAAATCATTTTTAGAATACTCAATTGAAAAAGAACTGCTAATATTGGCTATTATTCTGATTTCCATAATCATAAAAATGTTCTTAAGACATTCAGGGAGCTGGGCGCCACCCCAGAGGTATGAGCCATTCTAAAGCACAGCACTATGAAGCTATCTGCAGCCCCTGCAGCACGAGTTCAATCCCAGCCAGAAGGTAACCCACATAGCACAGCAGACCTCTCCTGTCTTGCTCGCTGCTCCCCTCAGCAGTGTATTTTAGTTGATATGCTTGTTCTGCTCCCCACTCTGTCTCTGGTGAGTCCTCTCACCACCCCTGCACCTCTCGCCTGTACCCCAGTTCTTGCATGCATAAATAAATAATCTTAGGGAAAAAAAAAAGACATACAGAAAACTAAACTCTTATCAAGGCATTCATGGAAAACAGCTTAATGTTGATACTGTTCAGAGATTTTTTTTCCCCCCAAGGGACCTGTCAAACCCCAGAGTTAGTTGATTACTTCATATAGGGGACTTCAGTCACCAGATGACCAAATTGTAGTGACCCTTTCAGTTCTATTATTTATGCATTTGTTTATCATCAGACAGGGAAAATGACTTTTGCTCTTCATAGTCATCCCATTTGACATGTAAACATGAAGACCACACCATTAACAATTCTACTCAATAAAATTTTGTAGAAAGCAGAATATTTTTACTCCTGCTTCTCTAGAAATTCTTAGTTTACCATAAAGAAATTGACTGAGTCCTGAGGGTCAATGGGCCATGGGTTAAGAAAGCATTTAGGGTAGATAAAACAAAGTGTAGCATTAAGTTTTTCTATCCTCCTTCTCTTTCAATAGTTCTCATCAAAAGGCTTTCTCTATCACTCTCTGCATTACCATATCTGTTCATTTATGTGTAAGTAGCACATTCTTTTTTTCTTTTTAAAGATTTATTTACTTATTCATACAGAACTGGGGGACAGGCCAGAGGTGTGGTGAGTGAGAGGATTCACCAGAAACAGAGCAGGAAGCAGAACAGGCCAACTGACGAAGTACACTGCTGAGGGAAGTAGCAGGTGGGTCAGGAGAGATCTGCCACGCCATGTGGGTCACTTCCAGGGTGGGGATCGAACTCATGCTGAGTGGTTTTGGCTTCTTAGTGCTGTGCTTTAACCCACTGTGCCACCAGGGAGGGTCCACATTATTTTTTTTTTAATTTTTAAAAAAGATTTATTTATTTATTCGTACAGAACTGGGGTACAGGCCAGAGATGCGGAGGGTGAGAGGATTCACCAGAGACAGAGTGGGGAGCAGAACAGGCAGATCGATGAAGTACACTGCTGAGGGGAGCAGCGGGCAGGTCAGGAGAGGTCTGCCACGCCATGTGGTCACCTCCAGGGCAGGTGGGGATGGAACTCATGCAGAAGTGGCTTAAGCTTCTTAGTGCTATGCTTTAACCCGCTGTGCCACCAGGGAGGGCCCAAGATACCACTTTTTTGATCCATTCATTTACTTTGGGGGCACTTGGGTTGTTTCCATATATGATGGAATTTTTGACCACTACTTCAGACTGATTAATTTGACTGTGGGAATAGTGACTGAGTCTTTTAGAATTTTCTTCTGCCAAAATAAATTAATGAGAGGACCCTTAGAGAATTTCAGCTACTCCTGTACTGACTGAACATATTCCAGGACTCCATTGTAATCAAAGAGATTACGACACACTAGAAAAACTGGGTACAGGAATTAAGAAGTCAAGCAGTATTTATATTGTTCATGATAAGGCCTGTCTTTGGAGGCCAATAATTTCTAGTTATTAAATAGTCTCTCTCTTTTTATGAGTCTGTATCATATGCATAATATTAAAGTTCTTCTAGAACAGCCTTTGAAGTTATTCATCTTTTTATTCACTGCAGTGCAAGCAGGAGCTTACATAAGGTCTCATGGAAGGAAGAAGAAACAAGAGAAAACTGATTTTTCAGAGAATTCCTGAATGCAATATCTCAAATTCAAAAGGCCACTTTTCCTGTCTAATAAATATTGTCACCATGGCAGGTTATTTTGTTCATGAAAATTGAAATAAAACATATTTATAGGCTACATTTCTGAGATTAACCACAGCTAACAGATGATTTTAACTTCCTGCTAATCTTAGGTTGCCAAACCTTGATGACACCTTTTTTTTTATGATTCCATCATTGGAGTTGGAAGTTTACAGCTCATTTGGCTTATCACCTGTTATTTTATACATGGAGATGTTGGCTCCCAAAGAGGTTAGGCAATTATCATAGAAGACTGTTTAATATTGAATGTTCTGGGCCCTCCCAGGTGGCACAGCAGTTAAATGCAGCACTAAGAAGCTAACACCACTTCAGTATGAGTTGGAGCCCTGACCCTGGAGGTGACCCACATGGCTCAGCAGATCTCTCCTGACCCACCCGCTGCTCCCCTCAGCAGTATACCTCAACAGTCAGCCTGTTCTGCTCCTCACTCTGTCTCCAATGAAGCCTCTCACCACCCCTGCACCTCTGGACTGTACTCCAGTTCTGTATGTATAAATAAATAAATCTTAAAAAAATATATTGGAATGTACTAAGCATTCTGCTTCCCCACCTAACAGAAGTCAATTTCTTTGTATTAAGAAAGAAAACACACTACCTTAAGTCACACAGGTTGTGATATTGCTGTAATAGAAGAATTCATTTTCTGCTCATAGATTTAGGAGAACATTGTTTCCAAATATTCAGATACATGTGGAAAATCAGATATTTTTCATTTTTAATGTTATAACTTTACCATTAGTATCTCTTAGAACATTCTTTTTTTCCTTGTTTCATATTTAATTCTGGTATATTTTTTTATCTTCTCAACGTGGTACGCAGTTTGAGGACCAAACCAAATCTCATAGATCCGTACATACAGTGTCTCACACATGTGCACAATAAAAACTCTGAGTGACCAAATGAAGGAATGCTCTTCCAGCCTTTTTCAGCCTCAAATGGTGGTCTTAATCTTCACGGTCTCCGTGGGACAACACTCAATTTGTAGAACTCTGTTCTTCCATTTTCTCTACACCGATTTACAAAAATCGATCCGATACCCCAAGTGGGTAGTCTTGTACAATCTTCATTTTATTCCTTTGAGAGGTCCCTGTACAAACATTTTTTAAAAATGAGAATGTGATTGCCATAGCAACTCAGAGATATAAATGTTGCTTCGTTGAATCATTGTTTTGGACATGATTGTGCAAGACTGAGTCAAATCGGGGTGAGGATGAGACTAGGAGGTGAATGAGGAGTCACCTGACCGTCCTGGGTTTGAATTCATTTTTTGCTTGTTTTGTAAGGACACTGCTACTTCTCAAGCACAGGATCACTTTACAGAAGGGGAGACGCGAGGGGGCAGGAGATGGCATGAATCATTAGCATCATTAGCAATATGCACCAGTTATGAGCAGAGGCTGACCCCCCACTGCTGTGTGGCATGTCATCGCCATCTGAGAATAAGAACAAATGAGAGATGCGTGATACTGGAGGCCCAGAATCCTAACTTATGCGGCTTAGTTTGATACAACTATCAACTCTCTCCCACACAGAGGCCGGCCCTGCAGCCTTTCTGAGTGTGCTTGTACAGAAAGGTCAAGGTACTTGTGAGAGCAAGAAGCAGCCTCCCTCGTGGCTGGCCCAAGTCTTTCCTTAGGGCCCAGCCCATGTTATGTAAACAACTTACTCCAGGGGTGCACCCGCGGAAGGCGGAGGATGGGGGGGCGGACATATAAATACTCTACTTCCAAAGTCCTTTGCATGCCGTGCCTGGTGGACAAACCTGAGCTCCTGTCTCACCGGTCTCAAACACCAGCCCTCCCCGCCCCCCACCCCCTCTTTCTAGCTGCCCCCCCCCCCCCCCCAGATTGTAGCAGTGTGCACGGCTGCCTGCGGTCCGCAGGCTAAGGCGAGCCCGCCGTGGCGGCCACATGGCGCGCTCCTGTGTGATGGCAGCTGGGCTTTGTTTCCACCAGCGAGGGGTGAGTCACCGGCCCCCGCAGTCTCGAAGCTGGACAAACCCGCAGGCCAAGGCCGCTGCAAAAGGAGCACCAGCAGCAACAGCAGCTACACGAGCAGCCGCAGCCTCTTTCTCCTCTTCCTCCTCCTCCGCCTCTGCCACTGCCACCGCCACCCCGCGGCCTCCGCCCCCAGCCTCCGCCCAGTCCCCTCCTCCTCCTTCGCGAACTTAGTCAGCGGTTCGCGCCGCCGCGCCCCGATTGGCCGGCGGAACGCGCCGCGTCACAATGGAGCCGTTCGGAGGCGGCGAGCCGGGCAGCGCTGGGGCTTCCCGCTGAGCCCGCTGCAGCCGTCAGCCGGGAAAAGTGCGGGCGC
>NW_004567127.1:22036152-22041038 GCF_000260355.1 Condylura cristata | reverse complement strand
GGCGCGCCCCGAGCGGCGCGGGGCGCACTCCGCGGGGAGTGCCGGCGCCCAGGGCTGGAGTCCCGCAGGTAGGTAGGCGCCGGACGGCCCCTGGTCTCCCAGGAGGCGCTGAGCCGACCTAGGAGGTGGAGGCGGATGACCGGCGAGGGGACGCAGCAGGTGGGGTTGGCCGAGCAGGTGCGGTTACCTGTCCGCACCTCACCTGCGAGCCGGGCCTGCGGGCAGGTGGCTCGGCCCGAGAGGTGGGCGCGGCTTCGCGGCGTCCTTTCTCGGGCGGAGCGGGAGCGATCCCCCCCGAGGGGACCTCTCCTGGGTGCTGGGGTCATTCGGGGCAACAGCCGTGGGTGGCCGCGACGACGCGGGCCCGGCTGGATCCCGCACTTGCAGAGCTGCCGCGAGAGCGTGAGCACTCGGGCGATGCGCGAGCAGGGTTCTGCGCTTCCCTGCGGGGGTCTCGGAGCTCCCCGCCGGGGGTCTCGCGCTTCATAGGTGAGCAGACCGCTCTGGAGGACGTGTACGTTAAGTCCTCGTCGTTTGCCCCCTACCCTAGCGCTGTGTGTTGACAAACATTTTTCTGCTGCTTGGATACTTGTTCGCCTGCAATTTGATGGTGATGTTGCTTGCTTGCAGGAGGAAGGGCAACCCATACCCATTTAGAGAAAGAAGCTCAGAGTTTCCTTCTCCTCGTGGAGCAGGTGCTAGGAGGTCAGGCGTGAGGAGGCTCGGTGCTGGCTCATTACTCTGTGTCCTCAACTGACCCCCCAAAGTCCATAGGTTGCCTTGAGTCAGATAACATTTATAGAAGACTTCTTTGTGGTCAGAAAGATTCGCTCACAGCACCCCTTCTGCCTCCCTCCCCCAAGAAAAGGACAAACCTAAATTTAAAAGCAAAAATCAACACGTGAACTTCCTTGAATAAATTCGCCTTCCCTAGGGACTTTTAAAAGCTACCTGAAATGTCACTATCAAAAACTTACAATGTGAATGGCCACCAGCTTAACGTAGGCAATTTGTTTACTGCTTTCTAAGAGGAAATTAAATAGTCCATTTTATTTTATCACTGTGCTGTCACCTTTTGTAACACACGAAAGTCCAGCTGCAGTGTTATTTAATAATTCCAGGGTCCTCCATATGTTCAAGTTGCACTTCCTGAGAACCCAAATTGTTCTTTGAGTTATGGGTGCCTAAGTGACGTTCTTCTGCCTCTGGCTTTTCTAGTGGAACTCCATTTTATATGGGGGAGATTATAAATCGTCAGCTAATCCTTCAAGTAACTGGGACGGTGTGATTTAAGAATATAAGCCCTAACATGTCAGCTGTTACTCTCAACTCAGGTAGTGAAAGGGGGTCAAGTTGTCCTGGAACCTACAATTGAGTCATGATACTTTTCTGGTACTTACTGTCCCCCATCTTTTGAAATTATAGCAACAAACAAATACGACTCTACAAGTTGAAACTAAATTTACTGTTCTTTGACACTTGTTCTGTTTGTCTTCATTTGGAAAGCTGTTGCAGCATGCCCATCCTAACATGACTATATTCACACTTGGAATGCCATTATTTAAATAGTTGTTTAAATGTACATTTTAAAAACAAGTTGCCATTACTGTTTCATTCTTCATAATCCTCAAAATGAAAGTACTGACACTCATTAAAATGAAACAAGCCCTGATAAGTATAATTTGAAAAGGATACCTGGTCCTCCACTTCTTTTTAATTCACTTTATTTTTTAGAGCAGTTTTAAGTTCACAGCAAAACAGAGAGTAAAGGGCAAAGATTTCCCATCTACTCCTTGTCCCCACCTCATGCCCATCCTGCCCGTTATCAGCACCTCCCCCAGCCTGATACATTATTGCTTGCAATCGCCAAGTCTACATTAATAATCCTCACCCAAAGTCCACAGTTTACTTTAATGCTCTGTCTTGGGGTTGTACATTTTCTGTGGGTTTGGCTAGCCATATAACATGTATCCAGAATTTATTAGAATGTGATCCTATATCTTAGTATCTAAGCCCTAAAAATCTTCTCCAACAACTCAACACTTTCTCCCCACTGACTCCTCCCAAACATTGATTCATAGGTTGTCTTCATAATTTTGCCTCATCCAGAAGGTCATCTAGTTAGAATCATAGTGTGTAGCTTTTTTGGATTGACTTACTGCATTTAGCTTTTGCATTTAAGTTTCTTGATTATGTCTTTAACTGATTTAATGGTTCATTTTTTTGTTCAATCCCCAAATAATATTCTGTTATCCCTCTGAGCTTTTTTAGACTGTATGGGTATTTCCCTGCTATGACCTGAAATTTAATTTGTTTTCTGAAGCTCTGAATATTTTCGTATTTCAAATATGATTGCTATAGTCATAGGGTTTATTTGACTTAATTTGCTAATATTGCATAGTAGCTGAGAATTTTTATGATCCTTTTTGATTTCTGTTACCACCCACAAAAAACAGGCTGTTTACTCTACTCCCCATTTTCATTTAGTAGCTGAATTTCAAATTTCGTTTTCAGCAATCACTGGAATTATCAGAAACAAATGGTGCCAAAGCTGAAGTTCACCCCAGGCCTGGTGGGTGGGTTCTGTCATATCGCATGTAGGAAACCCATTCCACACTGTGGCCTGACTCCAGGGTATTAGGTGGTACAGCAAACAGTTCAGACCTGTGGGCACCCAGAGGGGTTTGGGAGGCCCAATAATAGGGTAGTATTTATGTACTCCTGGGTAAAATGCATTCTCATTTGTAATCATATTTGTTTTTGTATTGCTGCCTTTTCATTTATTCCTATTGCCTATTTTCATTTTATTTCCCATCTGTATTTTTAAACTTCCTTCATAGTTTTATGCTGGTGTTTAAAATAATGTCGTCAGTAGAAATAACTTATTTTTCCTTTTCTAGATCAGTAGGGTTGATCTTAAATAAAATTAGGCTTAACTGCAATGACTGAATCTCACTAAGTTCTTCTCACTGCTGTTCATTTAGAAATCGAACAAAGGATAATAATAAACTCCCTGTTCTATGACTTCTTTCATTAGGATTCTACTCAATTGCAACATAATTTAAATTCATTTCTTCAGTGCTGTCGTGAACCCTGGTAAAAAGAATGAATAAAAATGAATTGTCAGGGCTTTAACCTTGCCCTTTTCCTTTTGCCTCTTTGACCTTTGTGCTCTTTGATATGTGTCACATGATTCTGTTCGTCTCTTTGCAGACTGTGTATCTTTGAACTTCATCTCCTGCTTCTTCAGTTTGAATCCTTTGTAGTTCTCCTTGTCTGTCTTATCTTGTGGCCATTTCCAGGGCTTCCTTCCACAATGCCTACTCCTCAGCCCAAGCCTCTTTCAAAGAAGCCACCAGCTGCTGATCTTCTCTTCTTTTTCTAGTTCCCTGGCAGGTGACTGAGCTCTCCCTCTGCCCTATTCTGGTGGGAACTAGCTTTAAGCATTTCTCTTCTGATTGTTTCTCAGGTATGCAGATTTGAGAACATATTCAAACCTTATTTCTTGTCAAACTCCTTTTCAGAATTTTCACTCTTCTGCTCCTTCAAATTTATTGCAAATTATAGGTAGGGTTTCTTCATGCTGCTACCTAAGACCATGAACTTTGTAGGGTGATGGGTTTGAATCTTACACCATTGCTTTGGATGAATTAAGATGACCTGCCAGAAACTGCAAAGAGAAATGGCTTATGCAAAGTGATGTTTGCTTTCCTTCACATTAAAAAAAAAAGTTTATAAAGAGACAATTCAGAGAAGGTAGACTTCACCGTCTTTAGATATCTGGTTGTCGCTGTCTTTTAGATTCATACAGCAGAAGAGGTCCTCAATTTCATAGTTCTAGATGGAGCTGTGTAAATCTAAGTTCCAGGTAGTGGAAAGGGCCAAGGAAGGAAGGGGAAAAGACAAGGAGGAAAGGCAAGAGTTTGTGGTTTCTTAAGGAAATTTCCTGGCGGGCTGGCAGACACTTATTAAATCCCACTGGCCAGAGAGTAATGTGCTACTTACAGAGGAAGGTTAGTAATGTGAACTCACCTAAATGGAATAGAGATGTGAGTATATTGTCCTTATTCCATGCAATCATATTCCAAGCTAAAATGTGGGAATTTCACATCCTCAGCAGGAGAGGAGGGAATGAAATCTGAGCTAGACACAGGCAGTGATTTGGCACAGTATTGTTCTTAATTGATAGCACTGATCTCACAGGTTAAAAAAAAAAACAATAGGGAGAAAACTTAGGGGGTAGAGGGATGAGAACATAACAGATTATGGTTGAGGACTATGGGTGATTTGGTTTGATGACTACACACAGGGGGAGAAAAATCTATACTGTGAAAAAATTAACAGGGATATAAAACAATGCTCATTATCAACAAAAAAAATTTTTTTAAGATTTATTTATTTATTCATTCAGAAATAGGGCATAAGGGTACAGGCCAGAGGTCCAGGAACAGCGAGAGGAGACAGAGTGGGGAGCAGAACAGGCAGATAAATGAAATGAACTACTGAGGGGAGCAGCTGGCAGGTCACTAGAGGTCTGGCTGCGCCATGTGGTCACCTCCAGGGTGGGTGGGAATCAAACTCATGCTGAAGTGGCTTTAGCTTCTTAGTGCTGTGCTTTAACCTGCTGTGCCACCAGGGAGGGGCCATCAACAAAATTTTTTTTAATTAAAATTTAAAAACATACATTAAAGCGACTACCACAATATCTGGCATGAACTAGCTTTCAGTAAATATTAGTCCCTATTCCTCTGTCGTGAATTACTAGTTTCTCTGTTCTCACATCGTGGGACTCCAAGTCCCATTTTAAATACTTGGACTTTGGCCTCAGTTGGTGCCAGGCCATGGGAGAGGAAGCATCTAATTCTTTAAGACAAAGTGTTTATATA
>NW_004567127.1:22030413-22036052 GCF_000260355.1 Condylura cristata | reverse complement strand
GTATATGTATATGAATGCCTTTTTTTTTAAGGATTTATTTATTCATACAGAACTGGGGTATAGGCCAGAGGTGCAGGGGTGGTGAGAGACTCACCAGAGACAGAGCAAGGAGTAGACCAGGCAGATCAACGAAGTACACTGCTGAGGGGAGCAGTGGGCAGGTCGGGAGAGGTCTGCCGCAACTTGTGGGGATCAAACTCATGCTGAAGTGGCTTTACTTCTTAGTGCTGTGCTTTAACCCGCTGCGCCTCCAGAGAGGGCCCCAAAGTGAGTTTTAATTAAAGGCATAGTTCCTGGAGTAAGTCAATCTGTGAGTGCATCTGGCTCTACTGCTCACTCATTCTGCATCACAGCCTCTCACACTTTCAATTTCCTCCCCCATAAAGTGGAGGACAGGCACAGTTAGGAGAATTAAATGAAAAATAAAAGTATATAGGATGTGTCTGGTAGACTAAGTAGTAACTTCTTCTTTTAATTTGCCCTCATTTGATTGAACCTCTCAGATTATGAACTCTTATGCCATTAAAAGAAAAGTTTTGGGCCCTCCCTGGTGGCACAGTGGGTTAAAGTACCATATTATGAAGCTCTCCAAAGCCACTGCAGCATGAGTTCAATCCCTGGCCAGGGAGGTGACCCACATGGCGTGGCAGACCTCACCTGACCCGCCCGCTGCTCCCCTCATCAGTGTATTTTGTAGACCTGCCTGTTCTGCTCCCCACTCTGTCTGGTGAACCCTCTCACCTACCACACCTCTGGCCTGTACCCAGTTCTGTAAGCATAAATAAATAAATCTTAAAAAAAAAAAGTTTTAAAATTGGTCATCTCTGTATGTTTTCCAATGAATGCTACTAAGCTGTTCATTAAGCATTTTGAGAATTGTCTTCAAAATCAGTTTGAGTCCAAACAGCAATAGACTCTTGTATTTTTCTATTGAAAGTGCTAGTATTCAGCCTTTACCTTCCTCAGCCATGATTTGACTTTTGGATGATCCACTCTCAGAAAGCACAACATTTCCACCATTAGTTTATTTCACCTATTTTTTAAAGATTTATTTATTTGTGCATACAGAACTGGGGTACAGGCCAGAGGCTCAGGGGCGGTGAGAGGCTTCACCAGAGACAGAGTGGGGAGCAGAACAGGCAGATCGATGAAGTACACTGCTAAGGGTTAGCAGGCAGGTCAGGAGAGGTCTGCCACGCCATGTGGTCACCTCCAAGACAGGCGGAAATAGAACTCTTGTGGAAGCGGCTTTAGATTCTCAGTGCTGTGCTTTAACCTGCTGCGCCACCAGGGAGGGCCCTATTTCACCTATTTTTTAGCATCATTTACTAAGAACCTACTGTGTGCCAGACCTTGTGCGAGGCTCTGGAAGCAAAAATGCATGTGTTCTCTAACATCATGGAGACTGTAGCTTTCTGGGAACAACAAATCAGTCACTACAAATAAGTAGAAAATTGCCAGTATGAAAGTTGGTAGAAAGGGCACAGGTGCTCTGAAAATGTGTGACTGTCTTATGGTCAGAGGTTGGTGCAACTATAGTGGGGGGAAAAACTGGCCAGTGAGCTAAAGTAGTGAAATGGGGAAGGAGTGTGTGGTTTGAAATGAGCTCAGACATGAGATGAACCTGCCCCTAGGTGGGGATTAGAATGCACCTGGTTTTTCACCACCACTGCAGAGAAGCCATTTCGTAATGATTGAAGCCATCTCTAAAGCAAGTGTCTATAAAACAGTTAACTGGTAACAAACTGGGTTTGAACTGCCAGGTCCACTTCTGCATTCATGTATTCATCCAGCCTTGGGGTTGGTTGGTTGAACTGGGGGGTGCAGAACCCACAAATGTGAAGGAACTTGAGCCTCCAGGGGTTTTTGCATCCTTGGGGTATGGGGGTGTGGGAGTCAAACTTACATACAGATTTTCATCTTGTGTTGTGAGGTGTGCCTCTGGCCCCCAAGTTGTGTAAATTTCAGCTGTGTGTAAATTTTCAAGGAGATGCTCTGAAAGGTGTCACATGATTCAGGAATAATTTACTTCCTTTACGATTAATTAATTCTGTGTTGGCAAACTAACTACAGATACTGTTTGTTACACCAAACAGGTGTATCTGAGAAAATTGGCTAGAAAATAGGATCTTTTCAGAGAGGGGCAGAGGGATGCTCTGCATTGCCTTAGCAAGTGGAGCCATGTGGCTGATCAGGGCCACATGAGAGCCAGTAACGGAAGCTAGGTCCCCCCCTGAAGAGGCAGGGGGAAGGGAGCGAAGGATGAGCATCACAGGCCTCCTCCCCAGGTGAGTCTGACTGCTGCTTTCTGTACCTGAGCTGACTGTCCCGGCCCTCGATCAGCCTCTCCAAAGCTTTTGGGTTTGCACAGCCCCTGGATCTGCTCAATGTGGGGGGCATGGCTCACTGGCTGGGGTGCCACTTCTCCTGGCCCTGCCCTCTCTAATCCCTTATAGAACCTCCAGGGAGGCTCCTGTGTCTGTTCAGGGAGGCTCAGAGGCATGGCCAAGCCCAGGGCAGGGCCGCCTGCTCTGGGACTGCAGGTTGTTTCTTGCTCCTACAGGATACAGTTAAGATGAATTCTAAAGATTTTAAAGTTCATCTCTCTAGGCAAAACGGAACGAGTTTGTTCTGGCTGTGTTTCTGTGTTTTGGCACTCCTCGACTGGGCAGTGACTTGTCTTCCAAAAGCGTTTGTGAGTCACATGCAGTGTCTCTGGCTCAGTGTAAAGAGGGTAAAGAGGTGGGCAGATTCCCGGCCTCTTCAGGGGAGTTTCTACCACCTGTCTTTCTTCTTCACCCTCCAGGAATGCCCTTAGCCCTAGGACTTCCTCTCACTCCCTGCAATTCCGGTCAGCCCATCCCGCCTTTTTCCTACTTGACTGCCTGGGATGCCTTTCCCCTATGAACTTGCACAACTGCCCCCTTCTCTTCAAGGAAGTCAGCATCAAGTGACCTCAGAGATATCTCCCCCTACCACCTCCAGGAAAGCACACACCCCCCTCCTCGTACCTGCCCCCAGCAGAATCCTTCAGGCCTTAACGTTTGTTTATCTTCTCTTTACTCCCTCCAGAACATAAGTTCTGGGAAAGCACACACCTTGTCTCTTGTTGACTTGTTCTCAAGCCTGGTACATCGTGTATTTCCCCAACTGCTGTTTGTGGTGCTAGGCAAATAATTTTACTCCTTTTTGGTGTACAATGGGGCTAATAATGCAATGCTCCTCACCTCCAAGAACAAACAACGGTGTGGAATTAGTGGACTTAGATGTTTTCTTTTCCTTCAAACTTGCCATTCATCTTTAGATCCCATAGTTTCGCAAATAACAGTAGTATTTACCCAGCCACATAAGCCAAAGAAGCCTAGAACTCATTCTGGGTTTCTCTGTTTCATTCCCCCCACCCGGACTTCTTATACAGCTGGTAATCAGTTTGTCCAGAGACCACATCCTTCAGTTCCTCCCAGAACCACCCTCCCTCATAGCCCCTTTTCTGTCTTAAGTCATTTCCAGGATCGCTGCTGAACAATGATTGTCTTCCAGATGATAGTTCAGTTTGTAGTCTAAGTGTTTGTTACCTTCCACCCACTCCCAATTGGTTGCCCATACTGCAGGAAAATAATCTTTCTGAAAAGCAAATCTCTTATTATCATTGCTCAGTTTAATAACCCTTTAGTGACTTGATTGGACACAGGGTCAAGTCCAAAGGTTTTCATGAGCCAGATAAAGTCTTCCTTTATCTGACTTCTGCAAATCTCCAGTGTCACTTCTGGCCACCCTGTCATTTCTAAATCACCATGCATCATAGACACAGTGCTGTACTCCATCAGTCCTGAACTGTTTGCAGTACAGAAAGGAAAGTGCAGTCTCATCAGAGGTTTCATTCTGGTTTTGTTCTTTCCTTCTATCTGGTCTGCTCCTAGACCCTTGTCAGAAACCTGCTCATCTTTCCAGGCGTGGCGCAAGCGTATCTGTTCTGTCATTCCAGACATGTTCCCTCTCCTTGCCACTCCTAAGAGCTGCTCATTCTCTCCTGTCTGGCATCTGAGCCTGGAGCACCTGCCATAATCCCTGTGCCGAGAACAGCTCTGCCTCCTCCTAGGCACCCCTTCATCATAAGGAATGTTTCGTTCATCTCCTGAGCTTTCCAGATCAGACAGCCCATCTGTCATTGTGAGCACTCAATGGAGATGTCAGATGTCAAGAGAGAATTTGGACATAAAATTTAGCGTAGTTTTTACCTAGTCCACAGCTTAGTTTCAATAACATGCATTTGACTGGTATTTGACTAACATTTCAAGGTTCGAAGTGGGAAGGTACATTGTATATATGCCACTAATACATTACCACTTTGAACATATTTTGTCAGTGAATAAATCAAAATTTTTACCCTGTTCAGAGTTCTGGATTTGGCAGTTTGCAAGGGATGCTCAATAAAAAATTTTAGATGGTTAGCACAAGCTCTTGAGAACAGTGTCTCTGAATATTTTTCTTCCAATACCCCTTAAAAGGTCTTTGGTGTTTTTAATATGAGTGTGATAAAAACTTAATTTTTAAAAAAATGCTTTAAAATGGAATCATTTTTAATTTGATTGAAGGGAATAGGTTCACACCTCTTCAGATGTTTGTTGCCACATAATACTTACCACCAAAGCACCCATAATCCTCCATCATATTCCATATGGTCCCCTCACCACTTTGATCTCCAACTTCTCCCCTCAATTCTACAGATTTCTATGGTTTGCTGCCACTTAGCTTTGTCTGTTCCTTTGCTTTATTTTTTTTTTACTCAATATTTGCAGGAAACCATTAATTATCTCTCATCTAACTTACTTCATTCAGCATAGTCCTTTTCAATTTTATCCATGTTGTTACAAATGGCAAGATTTCATCCTTTGTTTAACTAACTGAATAGGATTCCGTTGTCCATAGAGACCACATCTTAATCCATTCACCTGGCCTTGAGCACTTAGCCTGTCGCCAGAGCTTGATGATTGTAAACAGTGTTTCAGTGAACATAAGAGTACATGTACTTCCAATCAGTGCTTTTGCTTCTTTGAGTGGATTCCTACTAGTGGAATTGCTAGATCAGATGGTTGATCTCTTTTAAGTATTTTGAGAAATCACTACTGTCTTCCATAGTGTTTTTTTTTAAATTAATGTGTTCTTATAGCTTAAAAAAAGGTAACATCTAAAATTTTTCATTATGATTTAAATAGTTGTAAAAATGACATTCCCGATATACATTTTTTTAAAAATCAACACTTTTTAATATAGTCAGTGGAAGTGAAATACCTGAGAGATGTCATATCTACCATATTATCCATAGAACACACGAATATGTTTGAACAAAGTTAGAAATTTTACATAGTTGTTTCCCTGTGGAATTCATTTCATTCCTGTTTTTGTTAAAACTCGATCCTAAAGTAGCATTCTTATGTTTGAAAATCATTCATTGATTATTGTATTATAGTTGGGTGACGCACACAGACACACTATTTTTTTTTAAGATTTTTTTTTATTACAAAGTTTATTTTTACATCATTTTGCACATTTTTTTTTCCATCTCGATTATAATCCCCATGGGGTTTCCCATCACCAAATCACCCCTGTGCCACCACCATAGTCCCGTGCAATTCCCT
>NW_004567127.1:21967677-22029850 GCF_000260355.1 Condylura cristata | reverse complement strand
ATCTCCCTTATTACGAGTGATGTTGAGCATTTTTTCATATGCCTGTTGGCCATCTGCATTTCCTCTTTGGAGAAGTCAGACACACTATTTTTTAAGTTCTTGTGACAAGGCTCTGTTAAATAAAATTTCTTTTGATTGATTTATGATTTTTACTAGTACAGTATTGGCCAGAACAGTAAGTATATTAGAATTTTGATAATCATTATTAAGCATAGGCAAATTTTTATTGGAAAATTATCGCAGGGGGATGCCTGGCACTTCAACTTAGTTTTACATATAAGTAAATAATACTTATTTTTAGAATAAGACAGTATTCATTATTAAACTCAGAGCTTCTTTTTAAATGTGCTTAAGAAATCTTGCTTATGCTTGTATGTGGGATTGAGGCAGAATAATTGTACTCTATTTTTGGAACTCCTGAGTTGTATTCCAGAAGTTATCTAGTGATTGATCACAGAAATGATTTTCTGTTTTGTATTGCTTAACAGTTTGAATAACTCTTCCTTCAGTGCATTTGGAAGCAAAGACATAGAAACTTTCCCCTGACTCCCCAAGTCATTCACCCTCTTAATGTATGTAACATGGAGGCACTTCAAGATGGCCTTCTGGAGATTTCTACTCCCCCAGGCAATGGACCATAAGCAGGCTTCTAGAAAGTGAGATGTTTGCCCTTTTTTTTTGGATGTAGGGAAAGGACACATGTGCAAAAGGAAAAAAGGAGATGACTAGAAAGAACCAGCAAGACAGCAGGTGTTTTGAAGCAGTTACTATATATATATAATTATTTTCACATCATATAGTTTATTTTTACATCATTTTGTGCCTTTTTCCATCTCAGTTGTAATCCCCGTGGGCTTCCCATCACCAAAGCACCCATGTGCCATCACCATAGTCCAGTGCATTTCCCTCCCCCCACTGTTTTTGATCCCATTCCCTACTCCACCTCCATAAAATGTCTCTGGTATATAGCTTTTCATTATTATTATTATTATTTTCTCACCTAATCTGTTATACTCCTGCTATTAGTGAAGCCATCCGGTATTTTTCCTTTTCTTTCTGGCTTATTTCACTAAGCATGATCTCTCCAGCTCCATCTATGCTGCTGTAAAAGACGTGTGTTTATTTTTTTTGGTTTGAAGCAGTTACTTTTAGCCATGTGTTCATTGATAATTGGGGAACACATTCCACCCTAGATTCCCTTCTCCAAAAAGCAGTCCCCCAAACCACACAGCCCTGTTTGAAGATCAGCTGGTTTGTGTGCTCTAGAAAACTTTTCAGTTACAAGTAAGGGAAAGGACACTAATTGGTGAATGGAAAGATGTCCTCTAGGTGGTCAGGAATATTCACTAGGGGAAGAACATGATTAGACCCCCATGGGTCTAATCTTAAATACACTCTTAAATACACCCCCATGGATGCTCATTTAAACACCACCATCCATTTTAAGAACACTTCAACTTTCCTAGGACAGTGAGAAATTATGCATAACTTTTAGACTCATTTGTAGGGTAGATACAAAACAATACTGCTAAAGATCACCAGACCTTGGAATTGTTAGTCAAATCAGTGGGTGGCTGATTTCTAAAGTAAATCTTAATCCCACTGAAAAGAAGAGTTTCTTCAATGTTTTGTCAAGAATGCAAAGTACTTCTAGGGAGAGTTTGAACTGAAAGCATGCAATACATTTGGTCCCCGGTTAGTTTAGGGACATGTTTTCTTTTTTTGGAGAATAATGCAATTTGAAGGGAGAGGAGTTGAGCCTGGCCAGCCTCCCATTGCATAGGGATGATGTTCCCTATTCCTAGGGTGCTCCCCAGACGATGTTCCCTATTCCTAGGGTGCTTGCTCCCCAGTCTGAAATTCTCCAGGATGGTGTGAAACGACACTATGTATGTCGTTTGCTCTCTGCCTTCTGCCAACAGCTTGTAACAAATCTCTCCTGAAACACTTTTAGGAACTCCCTACCACATTATTTGCTGTGGTATATGTTTGTACATCACTTTTTATTTACTAAAGCATATATGTTCAATAGAAGGGGCAAGTGTTATTCTCATAGTACAAGTTTGTAAGGGCTTTTATTCTCATAAAACCGAGCTTGTAAGGGGATCTGTGAGTTGTCTAAGCGATCCCAACAAGTTAGCAGCTATCTGGTACCTGATAAAGTGTCTTTTTCTACAATATAGATAGCCTGGCTCCTTTTCGTAGAACTGTTGTTTTTTTCACAGGCTTTAAGGGTTGGAAAACTAGCCTTCAAGTGATCATGTGAAGATTAAGTTAGATAAAATATGCTTATAAAGAGCTCAGTAGAGTGCATGGCTCTTAGAATTTAAAAAATGGAAAATAATGTGAATCTTTGTTCTGCCATACTTCATTTTATGGATTTAAAAATTCATTCATTCAGCAGATAGGTTGTAAGCCCTTAATATTTCTCAGACATTGTGCCAGGCACTAGGAATAAATCCAATAATGAAGAAAACAGAATAAAACAACACCAAAAAATGCCACGGGGCATATATCCTATAGGGAGGATGATAGACAATAAGTAAATGCAAGATGTAATATCATGTACTAAGTGCTGTGAAGATAAAAAAAAAAAAAGCAGAGGGAAAGGCTAGAGAGAGGTTGTTGGTAGCCAAGGACAGACCCCCTTGGGTAGGGACTTTTGAGAAAACCTGATCGCAATCATCCAGAGTCTTGAGTGTATTTGGGTTAATTGATTCATCGTGGCATTCTAGAGTTATAAGGAAGAGATTTTAGAGCATATCTATTGATTTTTAACTGTCATGGCTATCCTTGAGTGTCTGTGTCAGAACAATACACATATACTCACAAGCATAATATTCAAACAGGCTTTGAAATCATCCTGAAGTTCATACCATTTTTTTTATTTCAGTCTTTTATTTTTACCAATAAGACCAGAAGATTGAGAAAGGCAATGTAAATGTTGTCCACGGTATCACAATTAACTAGTGGCTGAATCAGACACCTAAAAGCTCCACATAGTTGTTCATTGTTTTCCACTAAAATTTTTAAGTAGATAGAGTGTTAAAATCTCTAAAATAATTGTAATCTTAAAGCGTCTCTGGCTTCATTTCTTGTATGTGTTCTATTTTACTCACATAGAGGAAACTTCCCATGGTAGCATGACAGGCAAGTGTGGCTCTTCTTTGTATTTTTCTGACCAGTTACACAACATCCCGAGTGATCCAAATGTCCTGGAAAATGATAAGCAAAGAATATTCAGACTGACGGAGGAAAGGAATAAGAAAAAATAGAAATAAAAATAGAGATCCTGGAGTGGGAAGATTTCGCTTTTCTTGCAGATGAGCATTTGTCATGGCCTGGTTTTAACATTTGGACAGGGACTGAAATAAATGTCTTTGAAGATCATGGAAGGTGGGGACAGCACAGAAGCTGGAGAGGGGAAAGGTCTTGCCCCATACTCAATAGGGTTGATGACTCCCTAGGGTGAAACAACAGCAGCCCCCACACCCTACCCAGTGATTTCCTCTTGGACATTTTATACAAAACTTGGAAGATAAAATTGTCACATTCAGGAAAATATTCATTGTATCAACTTATCTTCCCAACCACACTTCCTTTACAGCTGTCTCAACTTCTAGTACTACAAAGTAGCCAGAAAGTTTAGGTAGTAATCATCTATACTGTGGCATGAATACATGGTTTCCAAAATTGGATGCTGTTTAAAAGCTTGATTTATAGACAAACTTCTAATAAATACACCTGGCCTTAAAACTTAAGAAGCCTCACAAGCTATAAACTTGATACTGCATTGTTAGGCTGTTTTCTATTGTTACTCTCTTCAAGGCCAAGATAACCTACTTTTTATTTTCAATTATATTATTGTTCCTTAAATGTCATGACACATTCCAAATAGAAGAAATTGTAACCATTGCTTTCTTAATCAGCAAGAGGTGCTTCCCCCCCATTCCCATTCCCACCCCCATTTTTGGATATTTCTAGCCTACTTTTCCATCTGTGTGCCTTGTTACTATGGTGATGGGCACCATAGAAATAGAGAACAAAGCAGATGTAATAGGCATCTCCTACATGGCTTACAATGCTGGAAAGGAGTTAGGATTTTCAGGTATAGCTTGGACTAACAAACCTGTATCAACCCACCTGAGATGGGGTGCTTGACTTACCGGCTGATTTGAGCCATATTCTTTCCACTATTTTTCACTTCACAGATCTTTCTCTACCCAGAGGTTCTGAAACTAAAGGAAAACCAACAGGAGCCCAGAAGATGTGGAATACAAGTCAGTGCCCTAGAAATAGTCCAACTCACTGCAAAAACAGCACAGGAGAGAATTTTGGTTGATTTTAAGGCCTGCCAGTCACCCACCCTATTACTTAATTTTGCATTGTTCGATTTAACCTTTCAAATAGAGAAGATTTGCCAGTTTAGGCTTTCTTGCCTTCAAGGTACTAGCTTGTATAAGATTTTAAAAAATTAAATGAAGATCTGTTGATTATAGATACCTTGCAATATTTGCTCCTTTTCATTGAATGTTTTTGTGAGTGGGTAGACAACTAACATGCACTTATTTTGAGTTTATTTTAGAATTGCAATTGAATATTTTCTAGATATTATGAAAATCTCTGTTTTCCATCAGATCTGGGAGATAAAATATTCACAGGGTAATTTTAAACCATGTACATACATGTTCATACTTTAATCCAGTATATCTTTGTGTATTGTACCATTAAATGCCCCTAATGAATGACCCCAAAATTAAATAAAATGTTCTAGTTTTTGAATTCCATCCTCTGGAAAATAGCTTTAAAATTTATTGTCACTAAGATTTGCTTTGCTTATATTTTTATGTTTAAGAGGCATGCATAGTATAAAATAATTTAGCACAGTGTTTTAGATTTCAAAGTGATAGACATAGATTAAAATTTTGAAGGTAAGGAAGTTGAATATTCAATGATGCCTGTTTATTTGTGGCACAAGACCCTGAATTTCCTTCAGGCTCTGAGTTCTTATTTCTTTGGCCATGTGGCTCCTTTCTTATGCCCAATGAACACACATTTTGCCAATATTGTGATCATTACCCAACACTGATGTGAAAATATGCTTGGGATTGACCCCACACTATATTAGTTCCTTGAATATACAGAGTACCCCCTCTCCACCAGTTTGTGTTTCCCTTTTGTGGCAAGAATGAACTAAGCACAGGCGTGGCAGTTGGGAGACCCATTGCTGACTTTAGCCAGCCTCTGCCAGGCTGGAGACCACCTTTAATCCTATAACGGCACATGCCTTCATCAGGAAGAGCCCAGGAGTCACAAAGAAGCAGAAAGTGATTCAGCATTTGATTGGAGAAGTAATGCTGACAGGTGGAGGATGTGTTGGACATGAGAGAGATCATATGAGAGAATGAGTAGCACATTGAGAATGGAGCAGAAGAGACTAATAGGAAAGAAATTTGAGAAAGAATTCATAGGATTAAATATTCCCAGCTCCTTTCATGACAAGGAGCCTTTGTAAATAAATAAAGTCAAGCTCTGCTTTATGTTAGATGTTAAAATTGTTTTTCATAGAAGAATGAAGTATGTTCTTACCTGAATATCTGGTCCCCCAAATTTTCAAATTTGAGATTACCAGTGAATATACAGTCACGTGTTGTTTAGTGATGGGGATACCTGAGAGCTGTGTTAGGCAGTTTCATTGTGGTCACCATCTGAGTATCATTAAACCTAGAATGTATACCCTACACACACCTAGACTACACACTACAGCCTGTGGGGACTACGGCCACATATGTGGCCCATGTTTGCCCCAACGCCATTAGATGAGGCATGACTGCACATGATATTAATACCACATATCATAGTTTGGGGGCTGGATGTTTGCGTTCCCTCAAAATTCATATATTGAGCTTAACTCCCAAGGTGATGGCTTAGTTGGTGGGGCCTTTGGAAGGTAATAACGTTGTGGGCAAAACCATTATGAGTCAGATTAGTGCCGTTAATAAAAAGACTCCAGGGAGCTCCCTTTCCCCTCCAAGCATGTGAGGACACAGCAAGATGAGGTCCCCAGTGAACTTGGAAGTTAGCTTTCACCAGACACTTTATCTTCTGGCACCTTGATCTTGGACTGCCCAGCCTCCAGAAATGTGAGAAAGAAATGTTTGTTGATTGAGTTTTCCAGTCTGTAGTATTTTGTTATAGCAGTCCATATACACTAACATAGCTTCTACACATTAATGTCTTTTTCTAGAAGTGAGAAAAGACTTAAGAATAGTATTTGTTCTTAGGAAGTAGAAGATACTCTTTCTGCATAGGAGAGGGCTGTTGAAAGCAGATGATTACTTCATGCAAGACAACTTCTCATCCAGAAGGCTTGAAAATTGTGGGCACATTGAGTAGTCTATGTGGCCTGGGGAGAACAGAGCTTGTCTTTATGTGGAATTTACTCCTTGACTGTCAATTGTTCTCTGTGCCCTCCTGGGTGGAGGTAGTTTCCATTTCTTTTGATGTTATCATCAATGGGAAAGTCGAAAGTAGGCCAGGCAGGATATTTCCCTTCTTACAATTAAGAAGTTGACATTCTAAGAGATTGTGAAGCCTGGTTAAAGTTAAGGTGATTAGAAGACAGGGAAATTGTTTTGCTGACTTATACTGCTGCCCCATGTAGCTAACTTGATCAACTTTTATACAAAAAAGAAGAATCAAAGTTTCCCAATCATTTTACCAACAACCTTAGTAGTAGCAATTTTCTAAATTATATTTGTGGTTTTAAATTTTAAATGTGATTTAGCCCTAAAATTCTGGGAGCATTTGGAATTGTAAAACTCTAGCTGGCCTCAGGGACCACCAAGATGGAACTAGACAAAGCTCTCCTGACCCTGACTGTTACTTGCTTTCATGGCTTTCTCTCTCTCTCTCTCGCTCTCTTTTTTAAAGATTTATTTATTAATACATACAGAACTAGGGTACAGGCCAGAGTTAGGCAGGGCCAGTGAGAGGACTCACCAGAAACAGAGTGGGGAGCAAAACAGGCAGAGCAACTAAAATTCTTTCTTTGAATCTTTAATTTCTCAAACCGATACCCTTCTTTACATGAAGGACTAGACGGCTGTGTCATCTATTAGGGTGAACTTGTCCTCAGGCCACACCTCATAATAGCCCACCCCTGTTTGCTTTGTAGCCCCTTGGGCTTTGGGGTTTTCAGGGCAATTCTGTACCTGTCCTACTGCATTGCTTCACTCCCCCACATCTATCTAGTTCCAGATTCCTATCACCTACATAGAAAGGCACCGCCGCATTTGTTATGATTCTATTGAAATCATTGAGCAACTGCTTGATTAACTTGTCTCTGTTACCACCCTGTAAATTCTATAAGGCAGTGGTGACATCAGTTTGGGGACCTTGTTGGCTTTGTTCACCATCACTGGCTCTCCAGTGCATCCCATGGGGCCTGCTGTGTAATAGCTGATAACACCGATTGAATGAGTGAATGGAAAAATGCTCCCGTGGTTTGCTGTTTGTTCCATTGAGCTAAGCTACTTTTCTTTCCCCTCAAAGATTCATATGTAGATGACACACATTTATGCCAATTTTACTACTATGTGTTTCCTAATTGTGTAGACTGAGGTGACAAGACTATCTGAGTTGCCTCAACTCAGTTCTGTTGAGAACATTAAATAGGTTAACTCAGAACGTAGAAGAATATTTCATGTTTGGTTACCTTGTGATGGGTGCCAACTTCTGTGAATGTTATATGAAAAAATTCAACTTATTCTACCTCCTATCAGCCATTTGTTAGAGGTTGTGTGTCCTCCACTGGACTTGTTTTTATCTACCTGGAAGAAACTGTTAGGGCAAGCACCATTTGATTTGTCTTTTGCTGACTTATAATTTGTCATTTCAGTTAACTAGGCTTAAGTGGACTTTCTTCCTGATTTTTAAAAGTAGAGCCAAATTATTTAATTGTGAAAAATTAGGCTTGTATGTTTTTGGATAGAATAGAAACATTATAGGGAAATAAGAAATTATAGTTTTTGTCAAGTGTTCAAGCTTCACAGTCTCTGAAATTCAACCTTGAGTGGTCCAAGGAGTAGACAAGTAAAAAAAGCTGTGATCCTTCACATTGTTTTTGTGCCTATTTTGAGACAGATAGCTGTTTATCTTGAAAACATCAGTTGATTTTAATACTCAGAAGTAGCATGTCTTGATGGGATAAAATTATGATTTTGATATGTTAGAACTCTTTAGTTTCTTTTCCAGTTATGCATGAAGTTAGGTGCAGCGACAGGTAGTTTTACCTCTGAAAGAGTAAGTTCATTCGAATAATCTCATTTTTTTTTCTTAAAGATTTATTTTATTTGTACATACAGAACTGGGGTACAGGCCAGAGGCTCAGGGGCGGTGAGAGGCTTCACCAGAGACAGAGTGGGAGCAGAACAGGCAGATCGACAAAGTACACTGCTGAGGGGAGCAGCGGGCGGGTCAGGAGAGGTCTGCCATGCCATGTGGTCACCTCCGGGGCAGGCGGGAATCGAACTCATGCGGAGGTGGCTTTAACCCGCTGTGCCACCAGGGAAGGCCAGAACAATCTCATTTTTTAGAAACAATACATGAAATGAAAAACCTGTGTGTGTGTAAAACAAAAATTAAGGACACAACTTTTTCTGCCATGTGCAGTGGGGCTCAATGAAAGGAGAAAGACAATAGCAGGGAATTATTCTTTATTTTATCCTTGTGATTCTTCTGGTTCTCTCCACTGAGGTCCTTAGAGATGTTACACATAGTAAAGTCTTATAAAAAAAAAGTTCATTGCATGAAAAATCTTTCCTTCCCTAATGAGATTCCACATTTGGGTGTGTTGTCAGGGAATTTTGAAATGTTCTCTGTGTATTTCTATGATTTTGACCTAATAAATTCTCATTGAATTTACCAGGTCTAGCAGCTGCTGTTTTTACTGACTTGATAAATTGTATTTCTGTCCAAAGTTGAAAACCTCTCTTTTCTATGTTGGCTATAAAAAATTTCAGTCTTTCCCCAAATCCTTGTAATTTTGATTTACTCACAAGAATATTTAAGCTATTAATATTCCAATAAATGGCCTCTATAGTCTGACCCTGTCTCTCACAGGATACTACTGAAGCTTGAAGTGTGTTTGTATGACAATATTTTCCTGCTAGAGCTATCTATTTTCTGTTCTGCAAGCAAATGCCACCTCAATTCCATTGTCACTTGATCAGTATTTGGTGTATGAAGATATTAATGGCTGCTCTTTGGCAAAGCAAAATGCAAAATTGAGAAGCCAAAGACTGAACATGTCCTCTGAGAATAGAATTATAACAATTTTATTGAAAAATCCTGTCATCTTATTTGAAGGAGGGAATGAGATGTTGAATTTTGCCTTTTAATTATTTCATGTAACAGAAATGTACTTAGATGACATTATCTTGCTTCTTTTACAACTTCTTTTTAGGGATCCTTCAATTTAAATATTTTAATTATGAGGCAGTGGCTTTAAAAAACTAAGTCAATGCTTATATTCCTCCTAGGGTTCTGAACCCAGCTTGGTCTCTGTAAAATCTATCAGATTCCCATTTTCCCTGTTGAGAGCTTAAATTGAACATTTTCTTCCTTTTTTTTAAAAAAGATTTATTTATTTATGCATACAGAACTGGAGTACAGGCCAGAGGTGCAGGGGCGGTGAGAGGATTCACCAGAGACAGAGTGGGAAGCAGAACAGGCCGACTGATGAAGTACACTGCTGAGGGGAGCAGCGGGCGGGTCAGGAGAGGTCTGCGGCGCCATGTGGGTCACCTCCGGGGCAGGGATCAAACACATGCTGAAGTGGTTTTATTCTTAGTGCTGTGCTTTAACCCACTGCACCACGAGGGAGGGCCAGATTGAGCATTTTCGTACATACAGTATCCAAAGCAGTGTTTTCAAAGATTAAGTTTATAAATTGTCAAGTTCTATAGCTGATCATTTCTGCATCCACAGGTAATATTAACAGCATGCTCTATTAGAATCATGTTTTTTATTGAGGTAACATTGGTATATAAATGTGAATGCGATTTAGGGAAAAAGGTTCATACCTCTTCAAAGGTATGGCACCACCCCACCCCACCACCAAAGCACCCTGAGTCCTCGAGGACACCATGTTCCATGTCCCCTCCCAGTTGGTTCCACTACCTGTCTCTTCCTCTCTTAAGCCTTAATTCTGCAGTCACATTTCTAGGGTTTGTTTTGATTTAGTTTTGTCTGTTTCTTTGTTTTGTTTCTTTATATTCCACATAGGAGTAAAGCCATCTGGTATCTGCTTTCCTCCTCCTGGACAAAATCATCTTTATATATAATCACATTTGATTCTGACAGTCCAGTGAGGGAAACAAGAAGGATAGCTACAGTTAATTCTTATTTGTAGGTGTGTCCAAGTAGTCGCTCCATATACACACACACAAGGGCCAAGACAAGAAGCCAGGCCTTTGAACTCGTGTCCAGTTTCTTTCTGCCCTGTAATACTAAGGGCCATAGCCTTGTCCTGTGCCATCCCATGAAGAATTCCCCTATTAAGAATTTGGTGAATAGGCTGCATAAAATTGCTGCATCAAATTTTAATAAATTTCCCAAAACCCAATTATTATTTTCTTACTAAGCACTTTCCTGTTGCACCACATCCCCAGTGGGAGAGGCTCCCTGCCTTCGAGGCCAGTGGCTTTGTGAGGGTACAATTTAAGAGGTCAGAAGCAGCAGAAGAGCAAGTGAGATGACCAAGGAGACATGTGACTAAGTAACCAGTTCACCAGAAACAATGTCGAGGAGAGACCTAAACTGAGCCTTGCAGGATGAGATAGAATTTGGAAAGATGAAGAGGGGTGGGGTGGAGATGGGAAGGGACGTGTCAGAGTGAGATCACAAAGAATAGATGTATTACTGAAGTAATTGGACATGAACTATCTCCAAGATTTGCTCTGCTATAATTCTGGGCATGTTTGGGATGTGAGTTGACAGCTATGGGAACTGGGAAAAGGCTACTTGGGGCTTCTTGTACTACTTATACCTGTGTTAGGGGTGTTTCATATTGAAAGGCTTAAAATACAAAGCGGTATATTATGGATTTGTTGGCAGTGGTAGACTAGCCTTTCTGGCATAAAGGCTTTGATCTAAGGCAGAGTAAGTGGGCCATGGTGCTAGGAAACCAATATGGGACCAGATTTGGTGGTGGGAACATTCCCGATGGAAGTTGACTTTAACAGCAGACTGAGTTCTACTCCACAAGTTAACACTAAAACATTTGGAAAGCCTAAAATTTTGCTTTCTGAAGCCAGGTTCCCTCTTCCTTAGTACTTAAAATGTTTTTCTGCTGCAGAGTTAAAAGAGGCAAGCGGTTTGTTAGAGAAATTTGGACAGTTGGTAAAATCAATGGTTAATTATTTGGATGTGATTCAGTGGGATGATGGAGCTGATGAGAGCTAATTGTTCTATTGTACAAGGCATGTATTAAATACAGTCAGTAAAAAAGTTAAATTATATAAAATGTGTGTTGATGGTAAAAGTACAGTACCTTATACCCTAATTATTTGCTATAATTTGCTATAGCCTGTGCTCATATAGTGAGTCTACTGCACATTTCTTGTCAAATCCGCATTCAGTGGCATTAAATTGGTGACTTAGCATTGCCATGGAAATTGGCAAGAATCCATGTCAGGGACTCTCCCCTTCCACCTCCACGGAACTGGTTGTTAAATAGATACCATCATACCACTGGGTATGATTATGATACTGTGGTTGTATTTTTTACAGCCATTTTACCTTTTAGAGAGACATACTGAAATATAATCTTTAGAATTTGTTTCAAATAATACACTGGAGGTGGATATGGTGATGTATCAGAGGGACATATGCATCTCATTAGATCACTATTTTTGTGTATGTTTTAAATTTTCTATAATGCAATATAAAAAACAACAATTAAGGACTGTTATAATGAAAATAAAAGTTGACTATACTCAGTAGACATAGATAGAAATTGACTCTGGTGCTTGTCTATCACTTTGAGGCTAACCTTCCTTTAATAAAATATCCTCTGATTGTATAGCCCTTACTTGTCACTGGTTCACATGGATCACTGAATTTAAGCATGCTTCTTATTAAATAAAATCAAGAAATCAGTCTGTGCAGTTTACCATACTCCTAGGGACAAAGGAGTCCAATAGAACCTTCCCTTGGACACTGAAAAACTCTCTTTGCAGTGGGGGAAATGGGTTTGTTGGATTACAGTCCTGTTTGAGAACCAGTGGTGCAAATAGGGGAAATCAAGTTATTGCTCAGGGGGCTACTTCAGCCTGTCTGACAGCTGTAAACTCTTCTGATTTATTTTCAGTTGCGCAGATTTGAAACCTTGCCCAAGAAAGGAGCACTGACAAGCAAATAGTCTTCTCTGCAGATGACAAGCACCTTCCTGAACATTGTCTTGTTGATACAATTGTTGTGTTGGGAATTGTTGGCCTATGAATTAAATTAAATCTAATTCAAAGACTAAAAAAAACCTAGCCCTCAGTTATACAGACTGCATTTCACAAATTGTACAAGCACAGTATTTTTATGGAATCTCTATCTAGATCAAATGGAAACTTTGTAGCATAAATTATTTAGAATACATGGTGGTTATTTTTGAAGTTTTTAAAAAATTGCATTTTTAATATGAATATGGAGTATGGTAATGGTTTCTTCTTCTCTTTGATTTATTCAATAATTTATACTAAGTAGAGCCTTACAAGAAAAAAATGTGTATGTTAAGGAATGTTAAGTGCTCAATTATAGTGCTCGATTATCTCATCAAACAGGGTGGTGAGGAAGTCATTAGGTTTGTAATGGGGACAGGGAAGTACAATACAAACCTTGAGAGGAAAATGCTCTATAATATCTGTCTTGTAATTTTATGTTATATGAGTCTTTGTTCTGGTAGAAATACAGACTTAGATCATTCTCTATTTTTAACCATAAACAAAAATCAAAGCATCAAGCAATGAAAACAACAGATGTCAAACTCAGGTAACCTAGGGTCAGACCACCACAAGGAAGTCTAGGTTGAAACAGATGCTAAAAACAGGAATTGAAATCAGAAAACCAGAAGTCAGAGTAGGATGGGTAAGAGAACCTGGGAATTGGCTTCCGTTTTCCATATGTTAATTCCTTTGAGCCAATAATGTTCAGTACCTGCAAGGAACTGCTACAATATACATCCAGCAAGAATTCATTTGGAATATAAAAATAGAAATCAAGGTACAAGATTAAGTTGGAGCATGGAGGTTGAGACCCGATTGCTAAGGAAAAACAGATGTTAAATTCACACAAGAGTCACAGGACTGTGGTTTTAGTCACTCGGTTACCTTTTGGGCCCTTTCTACCTGCAATAAGAGGGAGGGATCTATTAGTGAACCCTTCAGCTAAAAAGCCCTGTGTGCTCCTTAAGTTACTGTCTAGTGGGTGGAGACGGACAATAGGCTAACTAATTAGATAGTACAAAAATAGAGATAAAGTTTATGGAGAAGTAACAGAACAGGAAGAAGTCTCAGAATTAGATTCCCCTGGCTTACATTTTTCTAATTCTGTCAAAGCCAGCAAAGAAAGGATTGATATTTATAAAAATACAAAGCATACCACATCTGACGTTCCTTCATGTTTCTATGGACTCCCATCATAGGCTAAATATACTCACTATTTCTATGACCAGTAAGTTTAGCACACAAATTAAATTTGAAGAAAAGTGGGAACAAGAGATGCATTTGGACACTGGCGAATAATGAAAAATCTGCCTTCATGTATTTTTTTAGAGAGTTGGTAGTTCATGGTCAGGAGAGCCACTGGCACCCACAACGCTGAAGTCATTTGAAAACAAAATGTCATTCGTTCTAATCATGTTTATCTTTGGTTGGTAGGCAAATAGAAGCTAATCACAGAGAGGCTGAATTTGTGTACGTGTGTGGGTGATAACATACAAACTTTATATATGAGCTAACACAATTGCCTTCCCCAAAATAAATGGAAATATTCAGAGAGGTATTAAATGAATTCCTTTATATAAAAGATGAACTCAGGTTACAGTTAGTTCTTTATTTTAAATAACTTATTTCCCTCCCAAATTACCAAGTGCAGAACTTCAAACCCTACGATGTCCAGAGTCAGCAGCAAACTGATAAAAAAAAAGTTGGATAAAGAATCTATCAAACTCGTTTGTATGCCCTCCTCTCCCCAGGATGCCAGTGTGTGATTCCAGTTGCCCACTGGACCTCAGTACCTAGGTGACCCACAGGTTTTGCAAAATCAGTTCTTAAAACCACATGCCTCTTCCTTCACTGACCAATTTTCATCATTGACCCTGTAACCAAAACCAGGCTGGTCACTTACCACTTAGTATACCACCACGCCCTTCTGATGAATATATGAGTTATTTAGCATAGTCCCCATTTGAAAGTGTTTAAAAGGATGGTATTTAAAAGCACACCCCGGCCCTCCCTGATGGCACAACGGGTTAGGGCGCACTTCTGCAGGCTGGCCACAGCCCTTCAGTGCCAGTTGGAGTTGGGCCCCCAGAGGGGATCCACATGGCACGGCAGACCTCTCCTGACCCACCCGCTGCTCCCCTCAGCAGTCTACTGCCACGATCTGCCTGTTCTGCATCCTGCTCTGTCTCTGGTGGGTGCTCTCATCGCCCCTGCACCTCTGGCTTGTACCCCAGTTCTGTATGATAAATAAATCATTTTAAAAAAAAAGAAAGAAAGAAAGCACATCTCTTCCCCTTGTTCTCACCCAGTAATATCTTAGTTCAGTCCTTGTTTATCCCTTGGACTGCTGCTCTGGTCGCCACCCTGTGTTGTACATTTCCCCCTTCTAAATGAAGCCTGCATGCTAGTACCAAAGGCAAATTCTAGATTTCTAAATTTGACACCGACCAGATCGTATCACTTCCCTGCATAAAACTGTTGCTGATTCCACAGCATAGTACCGGTGTCTCTTTATGATCTGACTTTAACTCTCCTTTCATCACCTTCTCAGCTTTCTCACTGATTTCACTCTCTAGAGCAACAGGCAATCAAAATTTAACTAGCCAGTTTCCTAGTAAAGGTAGAAAACTTTAATGATGTTAATCAATCTTCCTTGATTTCCAATGAAAGCAAAATTCAGCAGATTGCTCATTGTTCTTCCAGTGAATACTGGAGTTTTAACTGGCACTTTGTGGTAAAGTCTTTTAGCAGCTCAACTCTGTTCCTCTTTCCTTTTCCCACCTCTCCCATCAGTCACTGTCGGTCACATCACCCCTCTTGGCACTACCTACAGACCTTTTTTCCTGATCACTGCCATGAGCCGCACTGTGCTCCTGGCTCACCACGCTGTAATAACTGCAGCGGGAGCCTCTGGGGTTCCCTGCCTGCACTGGTCTCTCCTCTGCCATCCCGGTGGTCGCCCACTCTCCACTAGGTTCATTTTGCTAAGACATTTCGTTTAGAATCTCTCTTTTGTGAGTCATGTCACACCACATTCATCATTCTGGAATGTTAAGTCTTAATTGTTCTCACTACCTCACATATTTGTCGAGTCATTGCCCTCTGGCTATGGAGATTGACTCTTCCATGAAAACGGCTTCAGCACTCAAGCCCTCTCTGCTCTTGACTTCCCCCGCTGGCCTTCTGGTCCAGCTCCTGCATGTCATACAGGCTCAGATGCACATCACACGCTGCTCTCCCCACCCGCTGAACTATAACCTTTGACTTTTCAGAAAGGCAGCCGCACATGGTGGGAAGAACACAGTGCTTGCTGTCAGTGGTGGGATCGAGTTCTTGTTCACTAGACATGTGACTTAAGCAGCTTATTTCTCCTCTCTGAGCCAGTATCACTACCAGAAAGTCAAGTGCGAGACTTAAATGCACTTATGGGGAGGGAAAGCCTTCCTGGCGTTTAAAGCACTGTGCTAGTTGAACTCTTCACTCTTCCAACTATACTGTTTAACCCTTAATTTCGTATTTTCTGTCCCTTAATCCCTGTGTGTAGATGTTCCATCTTCTTAACTTTTTTTGCTTATTTTAAGGATTGATATGAGATAGTAAATAATACGAGTTCTCATTTACTGGTTATTCTCGCTTGTCTTCTTCAGTCCACACCATAGAAAATTCAATTGTCCCCTTTAAAGAGAATTGAGTTACTACAAGTATAAAGTATCAGGTGCTCTAGTGAGAGGGTAATATTTGATCTAGGGAGTGAGAGAGGAGCAACAAGAAAACAAGATAACCAGAGAGAAAGAGACTGGTCAATCTCAATAGTGATTTCTTTCATGGGTCTACAGACAAGTTTAGGATTAGACCCCTAAGCAGTTTCTTGAAGCTTTTTACATGGTGACATTAGAAGTGTCTCACTTTCTTAGGAGTAACCCAATTCTTGCATAAAGGAGGCACGCAGATATTTACTGAATTCACTTCCCACATCTTTCCATACTGCTACGCACACACACATTCACAGCATGCTTATACATGCAACTATACCTGCTAATGGATTTGTGTCTCACTGCTTATGTTCATAGTTTTGTTTTGGCTTTTCCTCTTAAATTTCAGTCTCCTTTGTAGCAGCAGGTGTCTGCTTTGTCCATAATATATCCATAATATTCCTATTTGCATTTTGTTTGTAGTGTCTGACTGGGGTTTCTCAATAATTGCTGAATTATAGTTAGTTTTGTATCATATTTATTTAGGTTGCTAAGAAATGTCCACAAAACAATGCATTATCTGTAACATTACACTTCATCAAAATCCTGCTTAAAATTAAAAATAAGAAAGAATGAAAATCAGCAAGAGATTCTATTTCATATTTAAACATCCTTTTGATTTTTTCACTATATAGGATTTCTCATCAGGCTCCACCCTGTTCTCCCAATGTATGATTCTGCTTAGTATCCCTCTTAGGAGGAAAATATAAGCTGTAGCAAGCATTGCCTGCGATCACAATAAGACAATAAGAATAATTATTCTTATTGGACAATAAGAATAATCACTGGGCACTGAGAACTCTTCCTGTATCTGCATCACTGTTCTTAGTTCTCAGTTAAAAACCAAATGAAATAGTAAAATAACAGTTCCTGTTTTCTGGGAATTTATTATGTATAGTAGGATAAAGGGACTGGCAGTAATCCTAGCAAAATAACTCAAAGAAATGGGATTTGCTTAGTAGAAGCAAAAGATACATTTCTTCAAGTTAATTCACAAAAGTTGTGATTGTGCTGTTTCAAGGGTAGATTTGCTAGCATGAAGATGATAGCTGAACCCTGTTCACTGGGCTGCTGGGCCTGTGATCACATTTCAGATGAGCCAGCCTCTCTGCAGGAAAAGACATTTTGCATAGGAGATTGGGGAAATTGCCAAACAACAAAATGAACACTGGTGCTTTTGAAATTTCTCTTATTACTGCTTTAATTAAATTGATATTTCTAAGAGAATGGGTTTTTAAAATGAAATTTTAATAGTGCCTCGGCTAATTCCAAATGTATTCTTTCGTGTTGCTGGGCTTTCACAATGTGATCATATTTGGTTTCACTTCCTGGTTTGGCCACACAAGCCTGTTGCTGGGAAATATTTAAGTAAAGCATTTGTGAGAATAGTATATTGTCTTAATGATGGATGAAAGCCTTTCAGTTTTTGATTTAGATCACATAGTAATTTTTAAAGAAATATGGTTTTCTGATGGCCAAACTATGAGATCAGTTGATTAAAGAAAACTCCTCTTAAAAAAAAGAAGAAGAAGAGAAAAGAAACCTTTTTGGCACTGAAGTTAATTAAGTTACCTTGTGGTTAAGTCATTGATAGGTCTGTCTGATTAGGCACCAGTTGTGAAACAAATGAATTGTCTGCCCATAATTAGAGTAATTGTAGCTTGATTTTAAAAGAGGTTTTAATGTATGGTGAGTGACATAATGCCCAATGATTTTTTTTCAATAGAAAGGCCAATGTATTAAGCTGATGGCTTGTTTATTATGTATTTAATGCAGCCACTAGTATATTATGTATATTATTTTTGTGTGTGTTTTAAATGACAACTCTTTTGGATTATAGCTCCATGTGAAATATTTGAATATTAATTTTAAAGTGATACTTTTACCCCAAGGCATCTAATTTCAACAAAGTATTCACCAAAGAACCACATAGAATAAAATAAATTTAAAAATTAATCAAATCCATTTTTCTTTTGAAAAACTCAATTAAGATTTTCAGGAAAAGACTGCTCCCTCAAAATCTAATTTATTTGTTTAGTTGCATCATTTTACTGGCTAATCTGAAAATTCAATTTTCTAAATCGTAACTCTTTCTACTTGAGATTTCTTTTTTTTATGACTGATGTATGTGACCTTAATTGGAAATAGTTTTAGTTAAGACAATCAGCACATTTCTTTCTAGACTACTTGAGATTTCAATTTTAAAATCCATTTATGTTTTACTTTCCCAGGTGATCTAATATTTACTCTAACTCAGGATTAGCTTTCCTGCCCTCATGCTCAAATCCTCTCCAATGAATTTGTCTGCTGTTTCCAAATATGCATAAATAGGGCCTGAAATGGCTTTCCCATCACTCCCCTGCTTGATCATCACCATCAGGGATTCCCTACTGCTTAGACAATAAAATCGAACTTCCACTCTGCTGTCATAAAAATATACAACTATTAATTCTGAAAGTGGTATTTCTGTCACAAAACTGTCATTTCTGAGGTGCTTATTATGTGCTAAGGCCTGAGCTGTCTTGAAAATTTTTGAACCTGACATTGGAGACTCTCTTTAAGATTTGACTCTAATCCACTTTCTACTTCTGTCTGCGTTGTTTCTAACTCTAAATTTCCACATGTTTCTTCATTAAACTCCTTAAAATCACCTTTGTTTCCTCTTACGTTCTTCCTTTGTCTCACCATTCCACCACATGAAATATTATGTGCTAGTAGGAGTCCTGCTGCCTTCTACCTGTTACCTCTTCACTCCCTACATGTGTATCTATGCATCTCTCTTGCTGCGACTCCTTTGGTATAAATAATCTAATTTGTCTGAGCTTTCTTGCATTCATGCATTATTTCACCATAATATGAATGCCTTTTCAAAGTCAGATGAGAATATGACATTTTTCTGTCCCTTTCAGCATCTGGGCAAAGCTTTGCTTTTAGCATAAGCGAGGTCATAATTGTTGACCTAATGTCAGAATGGATAAAACACATGATGTTCTTCTTACGAGTTCTCTGGGGGCCCAGCTCTGGCCATGAATCAACTTGGGGTACATACATACAGATGCAAGTCTGTTCACCCAACAGCAGCTAAGTTGTTGCTTTCCTTGAATGGGTAAGACCACAATAAGAATAGATGGCATTGCCAAATATAAAAAGAAAAATATTACTCCTTGTGTATGGTAAGGGGAAAAAAGAAGAGATGGAGAAGAAAACACACTGTTAACCTCCTTAGTGCTGTCTTTCTGCCTTTGGTTGCTAAGAAATAATCCTGGAATCACTAGCTGCGACCAAATGGAAAGCTTGTATCACTAACCAGAGCTTATGGGTGTCACTCAGCTGAATTTGTCACTCAGCCAGACAAAGTCCCACCCTGATTTAGAAGTCATGTGTTAAAGTTCCAGGGAAAGTGGCTTTTGTCTCTTGGGAAGCCATCAACTCTCAAATTCTCAGAGAACATGACCTCCTCTTTGCTAATATGAGAGAACTGCAGAATCCTCTGAGCACTCAAGCACAAAATGATGTGCAGAAATCCCACCTGTCATTGCCTTTGGAATGAGGACATCCTGATTCCTGGGAGATAAATTTGTGGCTTCTTCTAAAAGCCTCATTTACCATGTCTCTTCAGTATACCCTGAGCTACCTACAATTTTCTGAGAGCCATCTCAGAATCTCACAGAAAAGAGAAACCTCTTTTCTATTGATAGAGTTGAGTGAAGTTGTTACTTGCTTTGTGTGTCTTGTGAAATAATGTGATGGTGGTGATTATAAGAAGTTTTTGTGGTCTTTGCTCCAAGCAAGGGGGTTTAATTTTAAATTGTTTGTTCATTTAATATTTAATAGCTGCCTTTGCCTGCTAAATACCGAGAATATAACAATAAGCATGGTGCAGTGACACCAAATCTTTTTGTTGATAGTTTATGAGAGAAGCTTTTTTTATTTTTTAATATTTATTTTTATTTATGCTTACAGAACTGGGGTACAGGCCAGAGGTGTGGTGGGTGAGAGGATTCACCAGACACAGAGTGGGGAACAGAACAGGCACATCAACGAAGTACACTGCTGAGGGGAGCAGCTGGTGGGTCAGGAGAGGTCTGCCACGCCATGTGGGTCAGCTTCCTGGCCAGGGACGAACTTCTGCTGCAGTGGCTTTGGAGAGCTTCTTAATGCGGCGCTTTAACCTGTTGTGCCCACCAGGGAGAGTCCAAGATAAGCTTTTAAATGAACCGTGATTGAAGGCGTGTGATTAGTGCTATGAAAACAAGGGCTTTCAAGAGAACTAGAAGAACATGTTGAGAGAGGCCTGGTCAGGATGGCCAGAGAAAGCTTCCCTGAGGAAAGAACTCCTAAAAGCCATGCACTCAGGATGTCTGACTTAAATGACTGCCCTGATTGGGATTTGTTGGTGAACTAGGTCTTCTATGTGAACTACTTGGCATTTTCAAGTAGCAACTATTTTGATTAAGAATTAGGCTGTTGTTAGACAGTGCCAAGCTGCTGATGTTATAAGGAAGAAGATGTCTTTGGACTTTGTCCCCAGTTCCTTGCACAAAGTTCCCTAAATCCCTTGGATTTTTTTGATCTTGAAGCATCTTTTTGTTACTCTTAAGGAGACTTTTCTAGCTATAATTAAACTTAACCTAGTGAGGTGACTCTGGGTGGCTCTATGTGGGCTTAATGTGACTAGAGTCCAGAGGCACCAATCCTATAACTAGGGGTTGGAACTTTCACTGTATCCATGGGAGGGGGAAAGGGCTAAAGTCTTAAAACTGTCTGCTTTGTTGTGTTGTGTTTTGCATCATTTCTATCATTTCCCCTGATGTCTTATTTGGTTCCTCCTATAAGTGAGGCTCTCTGATATGCTTCTTCTTTCTTCTGACTTATTTCAATGAGCATAATTCCTTCTAGCTCAATCCGTGAGAGCTGGAGTAATCAACCTTGCCTATGTAGTAAAACTTGCATAAACTCCTCTAAACAGTCCAGGTTGGTGCTGGGAGGGAGGCATACTCAAAGTTGGTATCAAAACTCAACCAACACCACCATCTTGTCCCCTCACAACCATCTTTCATCCCTTCCATTTGATTGGTTATAGTTGTATATTTACAATATACCAGTAAATTGTACTCTTGAGTTCTTGAGTCATTCTGGTGAATTACCAAATTTAAAGAGAGGGTTATAGGAACCCCTTAATTTGTAATAAAATGAAACAGAAGTGTGGGTAGTCTAACATTGGTGTCTGGGGTCTGATGAGGGGCCAGTCTTGTGAGACTAAGTCCTTACACCTGTGGAGTCTTCCTAATTCTAGGTAGGTAGTGTCAGTATCAGAGTGCTTTGTGGATATGCTGTTGGAGGTAGAGAAGTGGTATAAAAAAAAATCTCATTTATTTTACTCTAAATGTAAACCAGATACTTCCTGTTACAGCAGAGGTACAGATGAAAACCAGTGATTTTTGACTACCAAGAGCTATTTACCAAGTTACAAGCTTGAAGCTCTCATTTATCAACAAGGTAGAAGTGAACTTTTTGCCTGAAACATAGATTGCATATGTGCTTGTTCTTTAAAAACTGACCTTTTATTTCTTAATCCTCTTACCTAATACTTCACTCCCCACACCTTCTTCCAAGGAAATGAGGAGCTTAGGTGTAGAAGAGATAAGCCGTGCTGGCTGCTTGGAAACTTCTAGCCCTTCCCTGAGTAGGGCAGAGGCTGACAGCATTTCACGAACACTATGAGCCAGAATTATGGCTGTTGTTTTCTTTCTTCTTTCTTTCTATAACCACTTGACAAGGGAAATGACCCATGTCAGTCCTTTACAGTAGAGTAAATTTGGAAAAGAATTTTGTACTCAAGTTGCCTTCTCAAAAGTTGCAATTCTGTGTTGGAAACAAAAGCAACTACAGTTCTGTGTCTGGGTTACATATTTCTGCCTTGGACCCCAGGACCTTTTTGACCTCGTAGTTGGACTTAAATGTTAGGGATACCAGTGACCTTGGAACTCTTGCTGTTTTGTTTCCTTGGAACCAAAGTGATATGAATAAAGCTAACTTCATGGGCTGTTTTGTTTCAATTTAAGATAATGTTCTAAGGCCAAAGGCATTCTCTTTGAAACGTACTTCACCAGCAAAAGAATTGGCTTTCTCTTTAAGGGTCCCCCCTTTACATGTATACTCCCCTTGAATGATTTCAGTGTACTTCCACAGTATTTGTTTTACCCGTGTTATCAATTGTTGGGGCTGGTGTGGTTGCCTATACTTTAAAGTCAAGGACAGGGAGGCCTGCCCGGGGTGTGTGATGTTCTTAGGCCCATAAGAGCAAGATGGAGGCAGTTCTGACACTCATCCCAGCGCATTCTGTGACCAGCGAAAACCAGGCCATGCCTGTCACTCTCACACGGAGGAGCAGTAGAAAAGGGAGGCTTCACTCCACAAGCAACGAGGCCCCTAGGATTGGGGGAACAAGATTTATAAAACCAAGTGAAGAAAAATAGGACAGTTTACACTTTCCAAAAGCAGTTACTGGACACTTCCGGGGCAGCCCTCGGACATGGGGGTGCAGACTCTGTTCCCAGAAGTGACTCATTGAGACGACAGCCGCTGACCAGGAAGTACCAGGAAACATCTGTAAAAATGGCTGGTTTCTGAGTGCACAGGCACCAGTAACTGGTAGAAACACAACAATTGGCTTTAAACATCCTCCTTCCTCGCCCACACAGCTGTAGTCCAAACTGTGGCCAAGCGCATGACCTACGCAGTGTGAGCTGAATGAAGCTAGCAGGACCGCTGCCTAATGTGTGATCCGAAGAAGCCGCACCGTGAGACCCCAGCACCGAGCAAAGCGTCCTTGCTCCCCGTTTCAGCCGTTCTGCTGTGAGCGAAGATCATAGAGTGTGATACAGTCGGTCCAGCCTTTTGTGCTCAATCCCTGGCGTTCCTGGAAAGGAATAGCAAAGAGCCAATAAAGCTGGAGAGCAGCTAGGTAGCTCTCATTTCAATCACTTATATGGGGCTCCTCCCTGAGGTACTGTGTTGTGCTTATAATAACAAAAACTAAATTAGGGGGCGAGATCAGTTTTAGAAAGGGCTCTGGTTGCAATATGAAACAGCTCTAAGGGGTGGAGGCAGGAGAGGAGGAAATTTCAGTGATTCTCCCAAAGGGTGGTAGCAAGCATGCAGAAAAAGGGTCTTGCTTGGAAAGGAACTGATTGATTTCAAGAAATAGAGAGGAGAAGATTTTAAGGTTAAGTGCCTGGGCTTGTGATGTTGCTGTCAACCTTCATTCTCTGTCATCTATCAGTCTCTATGGTACTATCAACTTCAGGGTCTCGAGGGGAATAGGCTTGGTATGTGTGAGTGATGAATGGAGCATTCAGTTTGGGACTTGTTATAGCTGAGTTGCTTCCCTGCAGCTTAGTAATAGAAAGATATTGGGGAGATGATTCTGGGAAACTGGGCTTACTGTGTAGTTTTGGGAAACATCTACCTAGAGGTGGTAGATGATACTTAAAAGGATTTTACCCAAGGAAAGCATATGCATGAGTAGGGAAACTGTTGACCAAGGACTGAATGTTAGTGAACCCCAAAATCAAGAAAGAACTTGATTTAGGACCCTGCCATGCTTCCCAGTTACCTTCTTACCCTCAATTTAAGTCACTGCTTTCTCTATGTTACCTGATGACCTTTACTTGCTATGACCCACTGTTTTACTCTATTCAGCAAGATTAATTTATTCATGAACAGCCATTCATTGTGTTCTATCTAAGAACACATACCTACACCATTCATCTTCAGGCTAATGCTGTTCCTGACGCTCTCACTTTTCTCTTTTAAAACCCCATTGAGTTCTCACCTTTTCAGAGTAATCTTGTCAGATAAGGTGTCCTGGGTTACAGCTGCAACTATTCAGCTCATAGGCAAGTAGAATGCTGGGAGGGAAGGATCTACTGGTCTTCTGGTTCTCTCGCCAACATTACAAGCGAGGATGTCAGGTCAAGTGAGGTGAAATGACTTGCCTGATAATATACTGTCACCTGATGGAAATTAGTGAGTAGAAAATGGGTCTCATGGTCTTGATTCTTCCCTGTGCCCATGCCCTGTTCCCTTAAGTGAAATAGCCAAGCTCATTGCATTTGCCTCATCCTCTATTACAGCCCTGTAAAAAGGCAGAGCAGCTATTTTTCTTGGTCAGCTCTCATTTGAAATGAATCACTGTCTTTATCCACTCAGGGCTTGAATGGACCTTTCCACCTATGTATCCAGAGGCCAAGGAAATAATAGACAGCCCACAAAGATGAGTTTCTTGTGAAAGTCTCAGGCATTGACTTATTAATATGAGTGCCCTGTAAGAATGTCTGCTATCACTAAGGCAGAGGATTCTAGTCATTCTCCTTTAGTCACTTCCCAACACACACCTGTCTGTCTGTCTGTCTGTCTCACACACCCACCCTGGACATGCACATATACACAGAGACTCTCTTCACATTCTCTACCCTCCCTCCTATCCCTGCCCTCTACCCCATTGTGAACCCCCTCTCTTCAGCACCTCCACACCCTATTAATCAGTCCTTGAAGTCTTCTGCTAAATTGACCACTTAAAAAAGATTAACAAGAGGATCAAATACTTTACACGTCAATCTGAAGCTATTAGTGCTTTTTGCAAACACATGGGCGTTTCAATGTTTATTTTAAGAAAGAAAATAAACTCTGATGTCCATGCTTACCTAGATAGTCACAGGAAGAGTTTGGAAAGGCTCCCTTTATATGTGGCTGTTTATCTAGTATAACAGATGACCCATGCCTTAGACATTCTCCCGGAGAATTAGTGGAATGATAATTCCTTCTAATTGAAGGTAACAAATTTGATAATTAAATATTGAACTTTTAGCACAATAACCTATGAATCGTGGGAAAAAGAAATTGGCACAGTAAAATTATCTTTTTATGTTGATATGTTTTCTGATACATCAAGCCACTTTATATTTAATCCACTTATATTTATTTTAATGTTGTAGCAAAGTTATCACTTTAACCACTTTGCAGTGTCCAATTCTGTGGTATCCACTTACAGTGGTATACCTTCACACTGCTATATAATTATAATTAGAGATTTAGAACATGACATTTGCTTGTTGAGCTTGATATATGAGGCTTGTCTGCAACATGAATCTTGATTAGGGAAATAGACATTGCATCAAAAGGTGGAGGTTACTTGCACAGGTTGTTTTAAATGTTGCATCACCATGTGTTTTTGGGGCTTCAATATACTTTTTCTTTGTGGTACATCGAATAACTGAGATGAGTTGTATTTCTGTTTAATAACACTTTCTAGTAATTGGAATCATGTGATAAACTACAAAATCTGTCATGGAAATCACTACCTTAATAACAAACTCATAACATCCAACATGGTTTTTCTTTAAGAATGATATTTGAAAGTTAGCCTTTAGTAGGTTAATATTAAGATAAAGCGATAATGCTCTATTAAATTATCACTTCTGAGCGCTTACCTTGTGCCTGTTGCTGTAGTAAGCATTTGATTAGTTGCAAAGTCTTTTAATTCTTATTAACTTATTAACAACTCCTTTATCCCTGTTTCACAGATGAGAAAATTGATGCTAAGATGAAGTAGGCAGTAAATGATAAAGTCAGAACTCAATCTGATCCTATCTGTTCTGTACATGCCCATTCAGTTCTCTTAAATATCCTTAAGAGTTTTAGGTGATAAAAAATAGGACCCAAAAATTAACTGACATATTGAAAGTAATTAACATATTGAAGGCATATAATATTCCTTTAGTAACTCAGGAAGGTAATATATACGAGATAGGGTATTAATTTTTTTTAACCACATTTTGATTGGATGGCTATCTGTAGGGACCCCACATACAATACTGTTGAAATGCAGCTTAAATTCCAGTTATTCCTCTTGTTATTAAACTGGTAAGGAGATGTTTCTCTGTTAGTAGTTGTTCCAAGAGTTCACACCTTGGCTGGCTATCTACCATGTCGATCTTAATTACATAATAGAGGCAGGCAGGCAGGATGAAGCAATGTTTCATTATGTGGAATACTGAGTAATGAGCTAGAAAAACTATGTAGATCTCATTTTTAGATTGGTTCTTTTACTGTCCCTAAAAGAATGTAGGTTTTTTTTTTAGATGAGAGATACCATTTTCTATATTAAACTCCTTTTTATATAGCTCATTGGCATGGCGGAGAAGCAGATGGCTCTTAGTCAGAGCTGGTGTGAATGCTGGGTTTACTTTCTGAGCTTGCACAAGTTTCCTAGTCTCTCCAACCTCCAGCTTTCTCACCTTGAGACTGAGATCGTAATACCAATCTCACCAAACATAGTTAAAGGTGGTCTTCCCCTTTCCAACTCCCCCACCTTTTTCCATTCACCAGGCTGATTTTTATTGCAAGGGTATTTGACTTTCGTCATTCAGCTAAGAATATGTTATAGAAGATGTAATATCCTTCACGGCATTCCCTATCAGAAGTAACTGGTTCTGTGAGACTGAAATCATCTGAGAGTACGCCATATTGTCAGCTGGACAAACTCACAGGCTTGTGAATTATCATATTTCTGGAGTACCTAACATGTGCCAAACCATGGGGAGATAAGAAATATCTTTGCCTTTTCAGAATCCATGGTCTGGGAGAGGGTAGATAGGGCAGCTGTGAGCACAAAGGGCATGATATTGGCCTGTGGGGATGGAGCCCAATAGTCCACTGATCCCACCTTATTCCTGTTGTATCCGACTGTTTTCTAACTTGTAAAATAAGAGCAATTGTGACGTCATCCTCTGATAAGATACTAAAGCCTTTGGGAATGCTATCACATTTATCCAGCCATCCATCCCCGATTCAAGATGACTCATCATCATTATAATGCCACCCGCCTTGCAGAATTTGACAGCAGTTCTCTGACCAGGTGTGTGAAATGTCACATTGGGTGGGCAAATTGGCAAGAGTGAATGTTCCTCCTCTCTCCTGAAAGCCAAAGGCTTAGCCTTTGCTTCTAAAACTCTGTACCTGTCATGGGTTGATGGAAATGCCCTAAGCTCTGTCCACTTTGCTTTGTCACTCTTCCAGACCCATTCTTCCCCCGTGCTCTTGTTTCCTATTGTGAGGTGAATTGGTGTTCGTTATTCACTCAGTAATTAGTTCTTGTACATTTATGGTAGCAAAAGGGGTAAAACTGAGACATGGAGGCATCTAAGTGGGTCAGTAACTTGCCAGCCTTGGTACACTAACAATTTGGTGCCACTTGGAGTATTACTCCCTCAATACTTGCTCATGAGATTTCTGAGAATCTGAGTTCTACGTGAGAGAGAAGACGGTAGCCGAGGGACTACTCTAATGGGGGCTGCCGATTCCCAGGGTCTCAGATGAACAGAGGAAAAATAGCAGACTCCTTATTTGTTTCCCAACCATATTCTGTACTCTCCCTGAGAAATATTCTGGTAGATACTATTTTTCTTTAATCTCATTAAACTTCTAAAGATGTTTTAAACACCCCATTGTTGAATCATTATTTGGAAGCTGCTTTAATAGCCATGTTCTGAACCTAGCCCTAGAAAGAGGCAGTGTGCTTGATCCAGGGGATATAGATAAATAGGATGCAGCCTCAGTCCTCAAGTACCTCAAAGAGGCAGTAGCTTAAAATACACTGTGAAACCCTGTGAGAGAACTACTAGCAAAGTGTTGCAGGAACACAGATGGAAGAGCAATGGATTCAAGCTGTGGAGGGCAGGGTGTCTTATGGAGGTGATTCCTGGAGGTGACCTCAGGGTGGGACAGATGTGAACTGAAGTGTTCCTCTTTCAGGTCCATTGGCATTCATAGTTTGACTGTTTCAAATTGATGAAAATAGGATACACTGGTTTTACATACTTAAAGCCTTAAGTTTAGAGAACTGTACAAAGCAAATATTGTCATGATTTTAGCCATCTCTGACCTGTAAAATGAGACAAATGACTACACAAATTCGTGACTCCTTCTGAAAAATGGAAAGGAAACTTAAGGATTCTATTCAATCATTCCTAAAAGACAAGTTTTCCCAAATACAGAGCAAGTTACAGTTTCCCAATGTTTATTGCAGTTCTCTGCTTGAATACAGAAGGCTTTGTTTTGTCAGTCCCCACTATCTCTGCTAAGGAAATAAGAGCATCTCTTTCGGTTTTCAAAGTAAAAGCTTTGGGACCTTTTGTTTTACTATCTGAAAGCCGATTGTTCCCTATTGTTCCTTATCCACAGTCACTAGGGAGTATTCCCTAATACTCCTCTTTGGGGACATTGTGAATGCAGCTCTTATTTGAGAAAGAGAATGCTCCGTGTAGGCTGCCATCTCCAAATCACCCAGAATACATTTTTTTAGATTATCTTGGAGTCGCCTTCTAAGTGAAAATGTCTGTCACGTCAAGGATCTCTCTCTAGTTACTAGATCTCATTTTGCAGGTCAGATAGGGCAAGAATCACTCAGTCTTGCCACTAAGAAGAAAAATGTTTTTGAGGGGATAGTAATGCCAGTTTTATAATACTCATTAGCATAGCAAACTGGAGGGCCCCTGTGCCAGCAGCCTGGCTCAGCAGCTGGCTGTGTCGGAATTGCTGTGACAATCCAGTCCTGATTTTATCCTGCCTAATATTTATTCTATTCTCAGAAGCATTGCTATTTAGAATTTTCACAATTTCATCTCCAACTTGTACTTTTGTTTGCTGCTGGGGAGAAAAAAAGATGAAAACTTGTTTCCCATAGTTTCTAAAATTAGTTTGAAGGATTTGGTTTTAGCTTGGAGAAAGAAACGCAGCTACATTTTGTTGTTTTGATTTAACTTGACAGCAATGGCTTCACTTGACATGACAAGTTGTCATTATCAGAGAGCTTTCATTAAGTTCTACATTTATATCTTTTCAGCAAAATAGTCCTCTGGTTTAAGTAAATGTTAAGTAGAAAAGAGGAATGAAGCCACATGTACCCCAACTCAAAAATTACAAAAATAGATCATTTTTCAAGTATGTGCTTAGCAAAGATTTTTGATGATTATCTTACATTTGGAGGGGGTGCGACTCATATGTTGCTCATAGGAAAGAAAATTTGTGTAATTCCCTTCTTGGGAAACAATTTGATGCTGTCTGTAAGAGGCCTTGAAACTCATATTCTTTGACCTGTTATTCTCAGTTTTGGAGGTTTGTGCAAAGGAAAATCATTTGAAGCATACAGAGACGTTTACAGCACTCATCATAATAAAGAGGGTAAATTTAATATTTAGTAGGGAAATGATTTTGTAAACTATAATATGTTCATGTATGATATATGTAAATCTCATCAAAAATGCGATTTAAGGAAACTATGTCAAAGAAATGCTATGTTAAATAATCAGAGGTCAAAAGAGATCTCAATGCTGTACCATTGAATTTGACATACTTGTGTATAAATAGCAGCCAACGAAGAAAAATTAGAAACCAAAGGAACCAGAAGGGAGAAAACTATCCCAAATACTAAGCTCTTGTACCCCCATACTTCCCATATTATATCCTTTATAAAATGAGTGATGCCTCAGATATTATGCTTACTGCGCTCTTCATTAAAAGTTGAGTATGTTATGCCTTATGAATTGCTGTGGTGATGAAATTAAATGTGGGACTTGTGAACTGATCTGTTTCTCTCCCAGGTATGTGAAGACACAGTTTATGAATGGTTGATAGATGATCTGTTTAACAGTACACTTTTAAAAGTTATCTTTTACATGTTTCATAAAGTTATTATAGATGTTGGAAAGTTTAGGCCACCTAAGTGGGCAAATTGTCTTGCAGCCCTGTGATGCAAAAATATAACAATATATTTATGATTTCTCTTCAGGAAATTTTCAAATAGAAACTAATTTGCAGAGTTTCCAGTGGACCAACATTCACAGGGTAAGATTAACATTTTGAACTGTGAACATATGGCTGAGATAATTACTATTACATTGGTAGGTTGGGGCAAATAAATATTGAATATTTAGTACGTAAAAGAAATTATTATTCTTATAGACATTTTGAATGAAATCCTTTTGATGTTTTTAAACTAGTTAATAAGTCAAAAATTAAGTCTGTATACATGTCAGTAAAATGTCATCTTCCCGTCTTTTCTTAGTTTTACACATAGAAACTTTTGTTTGACAATTGTCATTTTCTTAACATTGAAGATCTAAAGAATATGATCAAAAGACTTAGATCCATGATCCTCTGTCTATGTTTTTCTGAGTTTTGCTAAGGTGGCATTTTTAATGTACAGAATCAGTCTGCGATCATCCCATAAATAAAAGATGACCATGCTTTCCTCGAATGCGTAAGTCAGAAATAAACAAGCCCCTATACCAGGTTGCTTCCTGAAAACATCATTCATCTTTTATAGTTGTGGAAGATTTGTCCTAAATTAGCTCTGTGGCAGAGCTTTTGACTTTGATACCATGAATGATTAATGTGTACACTATGTTAAGTAGCCTGACTCGCTAGTGTCATGAATATAATGAGTGTTTTAAAAGTGTGACACACATATAGTCTACGAGAAGGAGTGGATAGGACAGTGGGTCTGTCCCTTCTTTATCTTCAACACCCTTATAGATGAAGATGTTGATCCTTTGAATTCTTGATTATGCCCATGTATCCCTACTGATTCATTGAGTTGAATATGAATTTTTAAAAGCTAGAAACATAAGCTATTCCTCCACTTAAGACTCTTCAGTGACTTTTCCATAACTCCTGGACTACTTAATACCCAAACTCTCTGGGCTGCTGTTCCTCTTCACCTTTCTCCAGGCCCCTAACATTCCTGCAGGGTGGCTTCCTCTCTGATGCTCACATATCCTGAGCTTCGTATTTCCTGGCCTACCACAATCTTCCCTAATATTATCACCCAACTAACTCCATTTAGAGCTCTGTTCTAACACAGAAATGTTCTGGATGAGATTTGTGACTTAGGATACAAGACCTTTTTTATTTTATTAGTATTAATTATGCTAAGTGGCCAGAATCAATGCTACCAACTTCCCAGTTCTTTTTAAGTAGAAAACTAAGTCAGAACCCCACATGCTACTATCCTGGGACCACAGAGCAGCTCAGAACTTCAGTTTCCTTGCTTGTAAATAGTTAATCTCCTATCACTATAGTTTCTTACTGGATGAAATACTCCATATGATTTTGTGAAAGATCAAATTAGAAGAAGCAAATCAAATGATGATCTCTGCCATCAAGCAGTCTTGTAAGGAGAACATTCGTAATTCACAAAAGACAGTATGGGGACTGGGTTTGGCTGTGCTTTAGGGCTTCCTTACTGTGGGGTGATTTGAGGGGATCAGGAACACACTTTTATAAACAATGAAAATGCAGAGAAGGGTTTGAGGTCCCCCTTTTTAAAAAAGATTTATTTATCTATACAGAACTGGGGTATAAGCCAGAGGTGCAAGGGTGATTAGAGGATTCACCAGAGACAGAGTGGGGAGCAAAGCAGACCGATTGATGAAGTACACTGCGGGTGGGTCAGGAGAGGTCTGCTGCTCCATGTGGATCACCTCCCTGGCTGGGAATTGAACTTGTGTTAAAGTGGCTTTGCTTCTTAGTGCTGTTCTTCAACCCACTGCACCACCAGGGAGCCCCCCGCCTTTTTTTAAAATAAAGAAATACTTCATCAGTTCTCTAAGTCTACTTTTTTCCAGTAGTCAACTTATTTTGTTTATAGTATGCCTTCTGTATACACATTCCAAAAATTATGTAGCAAGTGGTAGTATGCATGTTGGTGTTAATATTGTAATATTGTGCCTGCCACATCTTTTATCTTGAATGTATTCTACATAATTTGGTAATAGTAAAAGTATCTAAGAACAGAAAGGTTTTTTCTTTTAAAAGATAATTACCATCTAAATTAAACACTTAATTCCAAAACCATCCCAAACTAGGGAAAGTGAAGCAATGTTTCTTAGCATTCAGAACAACTCAGATTTAATCAGGACTTTTAGAATTGCTCCTATGGTCTTAATTGTCATATTCAGTAACTTTCTCCTGGGGCTTCAGATGATTAGGGTAATTTTCCTAATATTTAGAATATTGTTGATGATTGTTAGCGGACCCATTACCGCTCTTCAGATTTGGATCAGAAACCACAGAGAAGTGCTTACATGTTGTTCTTTGGTTTCTCTGCTTTACTAGCTGTGGTATCAGGTGCCTTCTGGGAGCTCAGTGATTTCTGTGCTCTGAAAACACTGCTTCTCCTTCACCTCACTGACCCTGTTTCCCTGTGCTCCATATTCCTTCTTGTCTGATAGTCGTCCCTTTTTTATTGTATTACCTACAGGAGAGAGAATCTGTCCAAAGCAACCGAAATGGTGTGGGGTAAGGATGGACCTTCTAAGGATGGACCTTAAAAAGACATGTGGTTTCTGCTTTTGTGTGTTTGCAATGTTCCTTCTCAGCCACCTTGCTGTATGGAAGCTTGAGGAAGGGCAGGGACCCTGGACATTAGCCTATACTGAGTTTCCAGACAGCAGGCAGCCCAAGTGCCTGACTGAACTTTCCAGTCACCCCAGTTTCCAGCCAACATCATGTGAAACAACTGTCTCTTCCTCCCACAGAACCATGAGAAATGATGAATGGTGGTTTCAGTTGCCAAGTTTGGGGATGGTTTTTTACATAGCAATGAAGAAGCAAAGCAAAAAGCAGTACTTAGAAATGGGGGCTGCCATATCAAAACATCTGCAATTTACTTTGAGACCCCGGCGCAGTGATGGCCTGAAAGGAAGTAAGAAGACTTTTAAAGGTAGATGAAGAACCAGGAGGAAACTGCTATTGAAACATATATAGGGACAGAAGAATTGACAGAACTGACAGGTCTAGCTGTAACCTGTAAAATAGAACATGGGCCTAGTGGATTTGTGGATCTAGCTTAGGAGATTTTCCTGCAGAATCTTGTAGTGCCCACTAAACCTTTTTTAAAACCAGTTATGACCAAAGTATTGCAAAAAAAGAGATGAATTAAAGAAAGAACTGTTCAGATTTTAAGTAGACTTTAGAGAATGTACTTCCAACCCAGAATTTTCTAGGATTATAAATGATATGTTTCTATTTCGCAGCTCCACTGCGTAGCAAAAGTAAGAAATAGTCTCAGGTTGAAATATAAGATCCATAGCACCACTGCCAATAAAACCTGGTCTCAAGGAACAAATAAGTCAGGGCATAGCTGCGGGGTGCTGTCTGAAGGCTTCAAGAAGAGTAAAGCTGTCCCTCCTTGATGCTCTCCGCTGGCTAGAAGGGCGTCTAAGAATTTTATGGTGTTACCCCAGAGCTCCCTTTAGATTTAGATAAAATCCTGGACCTCAAGCCTCACCTTGAGGCCTTAGTGGGATGAAACTTTTGGGAGACTTAGGACAGGGTGAATGTGTTTTGCAGGTAGAAAGGAGATACATCATTTGTGGGCAAAGAATACTTGGATGAATTAAATGGCTGCACATTCTTTGTCATGATTCCCATTGAATGGCATTTCTTTAGTGTCCTCTTGAATCTGGGCTGGCTATGTGACTCCTGTGACTTATCGTGAGTTGCGGAGGTGACACTGTATGGGTTCAAGATGTGTACCATAAAGGAATCACAGCTTTCACCTGTGCTCAGAATTCACTGCCTTGCCATGTTATGTGAGGACAGACAAATAGCTACATATTTCAGACCTGCAGTGAGCACCAGCCACCAGCCTGATGAATGAGGACATTTTGGACTTGGCAGCCAGCCCTGTGGCAGCCATCTTGGTACCAGGCAACACCATGAACTAAAAGAACTACACACAGAATCACAAGAAATAAAGCCACACTGTTTTTATTTTAACCAATACAGTTTAGAATATGCAGAATAATTTGCCAAAACGCCTTCCCATCTCTATGCTGCTGAGTCCTTGCCTTCCCCAACGAAGACTCTATCACCTTAAATACTCCCTGTCATCTGAACAGATTTGCTCTGCCTGCTGTGTATTTTTACATTCAATTGTTTATTATGTGAATATTTATCATACACATGTACGGGGAAACTGTGGAAGATACTATAATGCCATAGAATCAAAATCTGAAGTATTTGACTCATGCTTTGCAATAGAACTTGTTCTCCAAATTTGCTAAGCAGTGTTGAATTCTCAGTTAGTGAAAATTCTCCTTTGCGAATGGATAGCAATATGATCCCTTTTGATTTCTGGCCGACATGATTGAAGTAGCCTTTTAACTGGCACCCTTGTTTTCAATCCCTCAAGTCCACCCTACAAATCTCTATAGTTCACACCCACTGTTCTACTCACTACTCACGGAGAAGACATAACTTATTTTTGCAGACTGTGAGGAGGGGCCTTCCCCCACTGAGGGAAACTTCCAAGAAGACTTGAAAGGTAGATGCTTTCCCCAGATATTGTATTGCCAATCTATCTTGTGAGCTGTCCCTTCCCGGGAGACAGGAATTCTGTTTCTTAGAACAATTGAAATTTTCTGTGAGTGAGACCTGGATTGAAGTTTCTTGTAAACTTAAGACAGTGAGAACAACTATCTTAGATTAACAATTTTTAAACAATTGTTTCTGCACCAACAGCATTGATAACAACTAAGAATCTGTTAGGAATGCACATTCTTTTTTCTTTTAACTTGAAAATGTCTTTATTTTTCCTCACACTTAATTGCTCAGTAAAGTGAGTCAGAAGGAAAAAGAAGAGCATTGGATGGTTTCATTTATAGGAGGGGTATAAAGAAACCAAATAAAAAGTCAAGAAAAAGACAAAAATTACAAGCTGATCATAGATATAAGGCATTCATGTTGCTGCAAATGGCATGAATTTGTCTTTTTTGGTTACTGAGTATGTTCCATCATGTAAATATCCTACAACTTAAAAATATATATATTACATCATCCTTCATTTTTGTACAATGTATGTTTTCCCTGTGAAATGTCCATCACCAATTTACCTGCACACCGTCACCATAGTCACTTTTGCTCTTCCCACGCCTCTCTTGATCCTTCCCTGTTCCTCCCCTACAAAATGCCTCTGATCTATAGTTGCCTGATGATTTCTATTTTTATTTTATTATAGTTACCTTTTTTCCCCCTGATTACTTATTTGGTTCTCTACATTCTTCCTATAAGTGAGATCATTTGATATTTTTCTCTTTCTTTCTGGCTTATCTCACTGAGCTCCATTCATGTTGCTGTGAGGGCATTAATGTATCCTTTTTGATATAGTCTGTTTACACAAGGAATATTACTAACAATGAAAATGGATATACCACAACTTTTTGATCCATTCATCTGTTTTGGAGCATTTGGATTATTTCCATATCTTGGCTTTTGTAAATAGTGCTACAATAAACATGAATGCAGGTTTATTTGTTGTTTTTTTTAAATTAGTGTTGCTGTGTTCTTTGGGTAGACTGAGTGGAACCACTGGATCATATGGTAGTCTCATTTTTGTGTTCTGGGGAACCTCCACAGAACTTTAGGAATGCATGTTCTTGGGACCTATCAGACCTAATGAGGTAAAAAATGAGTAAAGCCAATCACTGGTGTTTTAATAAGTTTTATTAACATTAACTGTTAGAGGAACATTTAACTAGAAAAATCTTAGTTTCTTTTTCAAGCCCTTTTGGACTTGTATCTGAAAGCGTCTCATATACAAATTACTTTTCAACCTTCAAAAGAACTCCAGCTACATATGGGGAGGGTGTTAAGTTATTTGAAGGTTACTCTATTGACAAAATCTGAGATCACTGGTCAGTCATAAACGGGCATGCCCGTCAACTCGTTTGTACTTGAGAAACACTAACTGGTTGTCATTAGATCTCTGAAGCATGGCTCAAGGGGATATTTAGTATAAAGAAAAGGAACAAATCAGTCAGGAATGATCCTGTCTTATTTCCCAGAATGAGAACTCAAAAAGAGAAATTTAAATTTCATTTAGATGCATGATAGACCCAAGAAATATCTTGATAAGGAGAATTACTAAACATTCGAAGGGATGTGAAGTGATTTTTAAATCAGTTTTCATTGCACGTATAGTAGAGAAACCCTATTTTGAATTGTTATATCCCTGCCTGGGGTCAGTGACAGAAATCTTTGAAGGCGCGCCCAGTTTTCAGAAGAGAGCATATAATGACTCCAAATACCATCTGATCGTCATTTGTTTATTTTTTCACTGGATATTTTGGAAATGCTTTCAAAGTAAACTTTAAAGGATTAATGGGAAGTAAAATGCCTAACTGGAGCATTGTTGTCACAATTTAAAGACCTTGGAATGAGATTGTCAAATGAATGCATATGCTTTGAAAAGTTTATATGATATTTTAAATGAGGTTTAAAAGCTAAAGAAATGGGATTAGGACCATTAAATCCTTTACGCTTAAATAATTTTTCTTTGAGCTGGTTTAGTGCACTTGTATCTTAAAAATAGAGATTGCATCCTCATTGTTTGCCAAAACATAATCTGGAAAAATTTCACCGATGCACAAATAATATTAAGTTTTGTAGTGACAAAGGACAGATATGCTCTAGCTCGCCAGTTAAATATTTCAATTAGAAAAATTAGAATCATGTAATATATAAGAATGCATGAGACTTTTCATACACCATTAAATCCAGATGCTATGCATAGTTATTTCAGTGAAAAATGTTCAGTAGAAAAATGTCTAGTTTAGAAAGAAGATTATATAATATGCAGCTAGACATATTGCAGAGAAGTGTACATTTGCATCCTTGTTTTTCCAAAGATTAGAATAGAAGCCAGCTAGAATGCAGATTTGGGGGTAACTTGAGGTCTTAGTCCTTTTAAGCTCCTCTGACAAACTGCTTCAGACTGGTTGACTTAACAAACAATTATTTATCAAAGTTCTTAGGGCCAGGAAGTCCAAGATCAGGGCATGTTCAGTGTCTGACAAGTTCCTTCCCTAGTCATGGACAATCATGTTATCACTCTGTCCTTGCATAACAGAAAGGACAACAGAACTCTAGGGGTGCATTTTATGAAGGCACTAAATTACATTCATGAAAGCTCTACCTTCATGACCTAATTGCCGCCCAAATATCTCACCTCCTAATACAATCACATTGTGAGCTAAGTTTCATAATATGTCTTGGGACACAAGCATTTATACCACTGCAGCTGGAGAAGAGAGTTAAATATTCTTCTTTTTCAAAGAACTGTGACTGGCATAGTTAATTGGATTGTTGAGACAGAGATGTGGGTATGAAGATCTAGTTATCATTATTTTTCTTGCCAGTTTTATCATCTTTAGACCAGGTAACTTCTTGAGCTTGCCTTATTTCCCATAATTATAAAATGTGAAATAAATAAAGAAACTGGAATAAGTAATAGCTTGTTGTAAAGAGGAAACAATATGCAAGTGGTTTGAAAGTAGGAAAGCTGATAATAGGTTTTTCATCATAATAGATTTTTAAAAAATAGTTTATTTTTACATCATTTTATGCATTTTTCCATCTCAATTGTAATCCTTGTGGCTTCCCATCACCGAATCACCCATTACCATAGTCCAGTGCATTTCCCTCCCCCCAATGTTTTTGATCCCATTCTCCACTCCCCGTTCCCCCCATAAAATGTCTCTAGTACATAGTTGTTCATTATTATTATTATTTTCTCACCTGGTCCGTTATACTCCTGCTATGAGTGAAACCATCCGGTATTTTTCCTTTTCTTTCTGGCTTATTTCACTAAGCATGATCTTTTCCAGCTCCATCCATGTTGCTGCAAAAGGCATAATAGATTTTTATTGCTGAAGAACACATTGAAGGAAACAGAAGTCAGGTGATTAGAAGAGAAGTTTCTAGCTTTAAAAGGCACACAGGAAATGTTCTTTATAAATAATTTTCTTTTTTTTTAAGATGTATATTTTTATGCATATAAGAACTGGGGTACTGGCCAGAGACACAGGGGTGAGAGGATTCACCAGAGTCAGAATGGGAGCAAAACAGGCAGATTAACTGAAATACACTGTTGAGGGGAGCATTGGGCGGGTCAGGAGAGGTCTGCTTTGTCATGTGGGTCACTTCCCTGGCAGGGGATTGAACTCATGCTGCAGTTGCTGCAGCTAGCCTCATAGTGCTTCGCTTTATTTTAACCCCTTGCACCACCAGGAAGGGCCCTACAAATAATTTGCAATTAGAAAAAATAATCTGTAGTTAATTGTGATTTTCTTACAGATTAGTTATAGTAGTTTTTCATAATTATTTTAAAATATTGCTATTTAGTTGGTGGATCATTATTCTCTTCTTTCATAGAAAACGTGCTTAAAGTAGAAAATATATTTGCAATATTTAAAAGAAACTGCATTGTATGAGAAGCATCATGTTATCTGAGTAACATTCTGGAGTTATGCAATAAGTTCTTTGCTGGCACATTTCAGGTGCAATGCAATGGAAGAATATATAAACTCTTACACATCAAATGTCTTTATCATACTTGCTGAACATAAAGGCAATTGTGTATCCTATATTGTAAATCTTTTAAACATGAATTGTAAATGAGAAACTCATACTCCAGGGGTGCTATGTAAATATGAATTAGTATACAGCTAAATTGGTAACACACTAGCTATGCTTTCTGGCCTGCAGAATAATCTGATATTGCATAGTAAGTATAAAACAAGCTTTACAGTTGGGTTGGTAAATCCCAAGTAAATTTTAGACATGCCCAACTTTTTTTATCTTTGAGAATGGCAAGGTCACAGCAATATTGCTACAAATATCTCAAATAGTTAAAGATTTGGGGCCAATTCTCTGCACTTGATTTTGAGTACTTAACAAAGGATGGTGTCTTCAGGGTAAATGTATAAGCCTGCCCAGCAACTTTTCAGAAATTATAGAGGCCATAAAAATACAATTTTCATATTCTTTTTTTAAAAAAATGTGTATGGTTTAGAATAGTTTTGCATTTCAAAGTGATTAATATATGTGTGATTTAAACTTAAATGACTGAAATTGGTGCTAAGAATGACTTATCAACTACAAAATAAGACAACAAATATAAAGGGGTATGTATATCTGGTAATACCCACATTGCTGATAATTTTAGCCATATTTTTAGCTCTACTTTAAAAAGATATGACCTTAGGATTATTGATAAAGAAATCAGTAATAAATTTTCAGAGCACTGTCTTATTCGGATTGCTATATGATTTTAAATTAGGGTGCTGGGGCTCCTGGTGGCACAGGGTTGTCATAGCTCTGTCACCTCTGTGGCCTGAGTTGGATCCCCAGAGAGGTTGCTTACCCACACGGCGCAGCAGACTTCTCCTGTTTCACCCACTGCTCCCCTCAGCAGTGTATTTCAGTAGATTTTACCTGTTCTGCTCCTGACCTTGTCTCTGGTGAATCCTCTCACTTCCTACACCTCTAGTCTAGACCCCAGTTCTTATATGCATAAATAAATAAAATAAATCTTACATAAGTAAATTAGGATGCAGACATTATGTGGCAAACAGGCCATCTGATAAATGCAAATAAGACCAACTACGTGTCAGTACTGAATGAGAGAAATTAACATATGTAGGCTGGAAAAAACTAAGTGTTAATCAAAGTGTTGTAGATACAGCATTTTAAATTATGTATAAGTTTCAGCAAATACTTTCATGTAATATAAGGGAATTCAGGGCTGTGTATGGAGAGAAATGTGGGTGAAGATATTTGTCACTATAGTGCCTTATGTAAAAAGTCAACTGACCTATGAAAATCAATTTGTCCTACCATATATTAAGGCCGTGAGGTTCTCTACAGACAGTGTCTCTAATCTTGTTTGTTTGTTTAGTTGTTTGGTTGCAATTATTACAAGATACCTATGCTTTCTCATAGAATGAAGACAAACACAGAGATGGTGTGTCTAAGAAATTTCAAAAGGTGTAGGCCTCCTGACTGAAGCACAGGCAACTCACTGGGTTCATTTTTTTTTACTATAGTAAGTATAAATATTTAAAGTACATTACCTTAGATAATGGCAGCTTGTATCATTTGTTAAGTAAATAGTCACTTTTTGTCAAATGTCCTTACCATCATTAGAGCGGTTTGTATTTGCATTTTCCTGCAATTCCAAGTGCATATCTTAAATGAATTCAATTCAAGACCATTGGATTGACCAAGTATAGAGCAGTCTGGTTCAGTCTCTGTTACAGGAAATTCCTTTACAATAGCCCTGATGAGAGGTCATCTTATTCCTAGACTCTGTCAGGGAGAAGAGGTTGAATTATTTCTGAGATCAGTTCAGTGGTGTCCCCCCACAAATTGAGTAAAATCGATCTTTCTAACCTGTTAACCCATCTCATCTGGCCTCTGAAGCAAATCCACTTGCTCTTACATCCAGCAGGTAGTCGTAAAAAAAAAAAATGGAAGTCCTTGGGCTCCCCTAGTCACCTTTTACCTCAGCTGCAGAGCATCAGTTACTACGTTCCTCTATAGCAAACACTTTGTAGACAGGCGGCTCCTGACCATTTTGCTGCCCACTTGTCTTTAGCCTTGACTGAGCATTGGGGTTTGGGGATGAGCTCATCAGGCAGGCAAAGAACTGTTGTCCCTTTAGCTGGGGGCATCTATTACTGTAGACACAGACTAGAGTCACATTTCTTTTAAGCATAATTGATTTATATCACCAAGGTATATTTAGCATGAATAGAGTACATAGCTATATTTGGCACAAGAGCTATCACATGATTGGCTTTAAATGTGCACATACATCCATTCAAACCCCCAAGTATTTTTCACATGTTCTACCTCTCCCCCTTCTGTCACATTTACAGTAATTTGGAGTCAAAGTCCAGTACTTTCTTCTTGTCTCAAAATCCTCTTGTTTTGGTTTTCATCTGGTCTTGACACACAATTATGGTTTAACTGCAGTGGGGTGAGCCAGAATGGGAGGAGTTGAGAGTTAGAAATAGACCCACTAAACCAGAGTCAAGGAGGGAAGCCCTGGAGAGTTATATAATCAAGTTGCTGGTCCTAAGAGGAAGCTGAATCCGTAAAACACAATCTGATGCCCAGAGAAGATGCAGCAGAAAGTAGCACTCCAGCCCAGCAGCTAAAATCAAGGGTCTTGGGCTTCCCTGACAAGTGGGGGGACAAGAGGGTTCAGGATCAGGTGGTTGAGGATAAGTTGAGACTGACCAGAACAAAAGAAAATTCAGCAGAACCTCTGTGATGGGATTCTAGGGTTCAAGGTAAGCTACCAGTCCCTAGAAATAGTAAGCACAAACAGGGTTTTCTTAGAGGTGCTACTAGTAAAGTATCTAGAGAGAGAAACTGAGACTCAGGGGAGATGATAAGAATTTAGACTCAAGTGAGTTTGAGTTGGAGCTGAACCACCAGCTGATTTTACACTTTTTTCTAACCTTATGTGTTCCTAAATCACAGTGTTTTCTTTTATCTACCTTACCCTTGAGTATCTCACAGGTGGTCTGAACATTTGACTTATATAAGACTGAACATTACCCAAATCATTTAATATGGAGCATTGTCTCTGTAGTATGACAGAGCAGAATCCACCTTGCTGTTTGAAGGCAAAACTAACCTAGTAATTAGGTCCTTAATCATTTGCCCTATTAGTTAATCTTGCCCTCAAAGTCTTGAAGTCTACACTGCCTCACAGTAGTGTTCCAGTTGTTTTCTCCTACGCCTTAAGCCTTTACTATTATTTGTCAACTTTTAAGTGTGCTAAGTTGGACGTGAACTTCCAACAAAGATGGATTTGAACACAAAATTGGTAGCTCCTGCTAATCCTAAGGAACAATTTTATAAAGCAGTGTTTGTTCAAAAGAGGGTTGAAGGCTGATACCTTTGACTATAAAAAACGCTCCATGCGTGGTGGCCGATACATCCTGCCCCGAATACTTTCACTAATCTGTTCTATCACCAACTAGGCTACCTCTGAAGGACTCCATAATGCAGAGTGGGGATGGCCTCAGAGTTCAGATTTGCCCCTTCCCTGCCTTGCTCCTGAACTGAATCCTGCTGGTGTAGAGGTATGAAGTCAGTGCTTCATTTGGAGCCTTACCTCAGCCGGGTTTCTTTTGTCTTCCTTTTCTAGTCTCTGTACTCTTCCAAAGGAAGTCATGATTACACTCACAGAGCTAAAATGCTTGGCAGATGCGCAGTCATCGTATCACATCCTAAAGCCGTGGTGGGACGTCTTCTGGTATTACCTGACCCTGATCATGCTGCTGGTGGCCGTCCTGGCCGGCGCGTTGCAGCTGACACAGAGCAGGGTTCTGTGCTGTCTTCCGTGCAAGGTGGAGTTCGACAATCACTGTGCCGTGCCTTGGGACATGCTGAAAGCCAGCGCTAACGCGTCCTCCGATGCGGGCTCACCACTTCCCCTCCCCCTCAGAATCCAGAACGACCTCCACCGCCAGCAGTACTCCTATATCGACGCCGTCTGCTATGAGAAACAGCTCCACTGGTTCGCCAAGTTTTTCCCCTACCTGGTGCTCTTGCACACACTCATCTTTGCGGCCTGCAGCAACTTTTGGCTCCACTACCCCAGTACCAGTTCCAGACTTGAGCATTTCGTGACCATCCTCCACAAGTGCTTCGATTCTCCATGGACCACCCGCGCTCTGTCAGAAACGGTGGCGGAGCAGTCCGTGCGACCCCTGACCCTCTCCAAGGCCAAGGTTTTGCTTTCCTCTTCCGGGTGTTCCGCCGATGTCGACTCCAACAAGCAGTCGCTGACCTACCCACAGCCTGGTTTGGAATCCGGTAGCATAGAAAGCCCAACTTCCAGTGTCTTGGACAAGAAGGAGGGCGAGCAGGCCAAGGCCATCTTCGAGAAGGTGAAAAGGTTCCGTCTGCACGTGGAGCAGAAGGACATCATTTACCGGCTCTATCTGAAGCAGATAATCGTCAAGGTCATTCTGTTTATCCTGATCATCACTTATGTTCCGTACTTTTTAACCTATATCACTCTTGAAATTGACTGTTCCGTGGACGTGCAAGCTTTCACAGGGTACAAACGCTACCAGTGTGTCTACTCCTTGGCAGAAATATTTAAGGTCCTGGCTTCATTTTACGTCATTTTAGTAATACTTTATGGTCTCACCTCCTCCTACAGTTTGTGGTGGATGCTGAGGAGTTCTCTGAAACAATATTCCTTTGAGGCGTTGAGAGAAAAAAGCAACTACAGTGATATCCCCGACGTCAAGAACGACTTCGCCTTCATCCTCCATCTGGCTGACCAGTACGACCCTCTCTATTCCAAACGCTTCTCTATATTCCTGTCGGAGGTCAGCGAGAACAAACTGAAACAGATCAACCTCAATAACGAGTGGACGGTGGAGAAACTGAAAAGTAAACTTGTGAAGAATTCCCAGGATAAAGTAGAACTGCATCTTTTTATGCTAAATGGTCTTCCAGACAATGTCTTTGAGCTGACTGAAATCGAAGTGCTGAGCCTGGAGCTTATCCCTGAGGTCAAGCTGCCCTCCTCGGTCTCCCAGCTCATCAACCTCAAGGAGCTTCACGTGTATCATTCGTCTTTGGTGATAGACCATCCCGCGCTGGCCTTCCTAGAGGAGAATTTAAAAATCCTCCGACTGAAATTTACTGAAATGGGGAAAATCCCACGCTGGGTCTTTCACCTGAAGAATCTCAAGGAGCTTTATCTTTCAGGTTTTGTTCTGCCTGAGCAGCTGAGTACCATGCAGCCAGAGGGCTTTCAGGACTTAAAAAACCTGAGGACCCTCTACTTGAAGAGCAGCCTCTCCCGGATCCCGCAGGTCATCACTGACCTCCTGCCATCCCTGCAGAAGCTGTCCCTCGATAACGAGGGAAGCAAACTGGTTGTGTTGAACAACTTGAAAAAGATGGTCAATCTGAAAAGCCTAGAGCTAATCAGCTGCGACCTAGAACGCATTCCACACTCCATCTTCAGCCTGAACAATTTGCATGAGTTAGACCTAAAGGAAAATAACCTTAAAACTGTCGAAGAAATTATTAGCTTTCAGCATCTCCAGAATCTTTCCTGCTTGAAGTTGTGGTACAATAACATCGCTTATATTCCTGCCCAGATTGGGGCTTTATCTAATCTAGAGCAGCTCTCTTTGGACCATAATAATCTTGAGAATCTGCCCCTGCAGCTTTTCCTATGCACCAAACTACATTATTTGGATTTAAGCTATAACCATCTGACCTTCATTCCAGAAGAAATCCAGTATCTGAGTAATTTGCAGTACTTTGCTGTGACCAACAACAATGTAAGTAAATCCACTCCTTCCTCTATTCGGCCAGTCTTTGCACATTTAATGCCCCAAGTACGTAATGTACATAAAGAAAAAGGTCCCTCAGCCCACTAAGTGAGCACTGAACCCGACCTGACTACCACTTATTAGACGTGGGGCCCCACACACATCACCAGAACAACACCAGGCATCAGTTTTTGACCTAAGTTACAAGTTGTCATGGAGATTTTATGAAAAAATGCATAAGTATTTGGCACAGTTCCTGGTATACAGTAGTTGCTCAACAACATTCTCTTTAGCCCCTTTCCCCATTATTTACACAAATTTCACTGTTAACGTATTTAAAGTAATAGGTTATGACAGAGTTTACTTCCCATTTTGGAAAGGTCTTACATACTTACAAAGTTTCATAAAACTTTGCAGCTTTCCAGATTTGTCACAGGAGAACTTTCTGTTAAAAATGCTGGGTTCATGAATTATTCATAAACTTTTTGTGATGCAGTAAGAAAGACTTGAAATGTACATGCATCTCTAAACAGGCAATTCAAAATGAAAGGGCTGGTTCTATAATGCAACAGTAGAGCTTCTGAGAAGCTTTTGCCAGCATCCATGCTTAAAAAGTGAACCATAATTTGCAACAATAAGGCCAAGTTAAGGGAAACTTAACTTCACTGAAACAAGGAAAAACAGAATAAATGAGTAGGTTCCTCGGTTACAATGTGAAGGAAGAAAAAAAAGAAAACTTTCATGCTAGACTAAAAGCACAAGAGAGTGGTGGGAATGTCCATGTGGGAAGAATGGAAACGGCCTGTCAGGAATCAGGTTTGCCAAAAGATGAAACTGATCTTCTCTATTTGAAAATGGGAACTCTTTTCTTCTACCACACCCCAAAATGTTTCACTCCTAGATTTTTTTTTTTTTTTTGTATTTCATATTTCATGCTAAATATAGCGACGAGCATGGTGTTGGCTAACAAACACATTATTCATGAAACGTTAATTTTCAAAAACCATGAGTTGTTGGAAAAGCGCAAGTGAAGTTGGGGAAGGAGAGAAAATTCATGCTGATTTTTAGGACTCTCAGACTTCACTCACATGGAAAAGAAGAACATCCATTGTGACATGAATGAGAAAGCCTCAGATTATATAGGAGTCCCAGATTCTAAAACCCTGGAGAATCGACCTAGGTTAGCAATGTGCATCAGGGCTTGTTAAAAAGACTGCTAAGCCCCACTGCCAGGTTTCTGATTGAGTAGGTCTGATGAAGGACCCTAGAGTTTGCTCTTTCAAAAAGGTCTAGGTGAGGAAAAAAGTGCCAGGTGAAGCTGATGCTTCTGGTCTGTGACCACACTCGAGGTTCTTCCTTAGTGACAATTATGCAGCCATTTAATATTCAGATTTTCATTTTACTTGCATTGTTAAATCTGTGTATGTATGAAGTACACACACTTATTTTAAAATACATTCATTCTACTATGTTGTAGTAAAAGCTAACAAGTACATGAATTTTTTAAAGTGGCAGCTGACTAAATGAATTTTTTAAAGTGTTAGCTGGCCATGAATTATTTTAATGAGTGGGCAAGTTAATATTTTCCCTCACGTCAGAGGAATAAGGTCACTGGTAATTCTCACCTCATTTACTGACCTCTTGACCATGTCTGTGAAAGAGACTAGGTGAAGACACATGTTACCTTCAATAAGTGAGGCTATTTGGCAATGCATGGGAAGTCTTATGTGGAAGGTGCCCTCTGGCCAAAGCAGATGCTCTCTTCAGCGGGGTTGTCTCAGAGCTCTGCTAACTAGCAGTCACTGAGCCGAACCTGGAGGTCTGAATGGATGAGTTCTATTGACCAGAGAGATGGAAAGTTCCTCTCCGATGGGCAGATGGGAGGAAAGGAAAAGCCAGTAGTCTAGCATGTTGGTCTTTAAATATTTGAAGGACTTATGGGGAATAACTATATACATGCAAGCTAGGTAAAGCGGGCGAATATTTCTTGTCTTTCCCAAAATGTTGTCCAAAGACTGAATGAGCACTGAGAAAAGAGATGCATATTCTTACTATTGGAATTGTATATAGTGGCCCTCCCTGAAGGCGCAATGTGTTAAAGCTCAGTACTGCAAGTGAGCCCCCACCCCAGAGGTGACCCACATGGTGCAGCAGACCTCTCCTAACACGCCTGCTGCTCCCCTCAGCAATGTGCTTCGTCAGTCTGCCTGTTATGTTCCCCACTCTGTCTCTGGTGAACCTTCTCACCGCCTTTGCACGTCTTGCCTGCACCCCAGTTCTGTATGCATAAATAAATGAATCTGTCAAAAAAGAAAAAGAAATTATAGATAGACATACATCGTCAGCTTCAATAGATATCTAGTTAAAGAGAATCTGGCAATCCTGTTTCAAATAGGGATTACATATTAGTATAGCTGATTTCAAGGTTCCTTCTCACCTTGAGAGTCTCATGAATTCTATGAGGTAGACCAAATTACTTGTGTAAATTAGGAAATAAAACATCAAATTGGATGCATAAATATTTCACATGCATATACTCAGAAACTTGAGTGTATTTGTCCATATGAAAAGGAGTTTAGCAAAGATTCCTGAGGGAAGAGGTCTTACAGACTCTCCTAAGATTAAGACTCTCCTAAGTAATGCATCCAATTTGTCAATGAAGGCAAGAAATATGTACTCTGTGTATAAGTATAAAGTACATAGATTGAAAGGATGTTGTGTATTTCTATAGCATCAAAGACTATAGAATCACACTTTGGAACAATTAAGCTCAAATAAGCAGCAATAAAGACCACAGCCTAAATCATGGCACAAAAACAAAATGGTAAAGACACCTGGGAATTGGTGACTCTACTTCTGCTCCTGCAGCCCTTAATCTCCCCCAAAATAAGCTCTTCATGGTTTCTGCTTCTTTGTGCCTGGTTCTGGCCCCAACTAAAATCCAACTCTGAGCACACACTTGGCAGAGCGTATGAGTGCCCGCACGCTAGCTCGGAGTGAGCTGGGGACTCATGAACATGCTGTAGTCAGTTCTTCTACTGGGAAGCAGCTCAGCTGTCTTCTAGCATCACCAAGGTAAGTTATGGAGTTCTCCAGACATTGGAGATGCTGGTGAGTCTCCCAAGGGATATTTATTTATTGCCAGGGCACTTCAGAGTTTTTCCCACTGCAGAGTAATAGGTATTATCATAAAAAACATTCAACATTATTTTTTTAATTTTTAAAAATATATTCATTACGTCATCCTTCATTTTTGTGCAACATATGATTTCCCCATTAAATTCCCACCACCAGTTCTCCTGTGCACCAACACCATAGTCCCTTGTGTTCTTCCCACTCCTGTCCTGCTCCTTCTCCTTCCTCCTCCCCTATGGAATGTCTCTGATCTATAGTTGCCTGATGATTTCATTCAACATGTTTTATTCATGTTTGCTGCAGGATTTCTCAGAGGTTTTTTAGTGTATAAACATACATTATGCTTCATCAAGAGAGACAAGCACTATACAACATTTACCAAAGGTATTGGAGAAAGATTCTCTTGTTCATTGTAACTCTTGAAGGGACTGTTACAGAGGGCATACCTTGAGAACATTAGATTGGGGAAAGGTAAAAAGATAGTGGTCATGTACAACAGGCCTGCCCAGACAGAGTAAGAGATGAGCGTTCAGCAAGATGGTTCAGAATGGAGAGTGCCTTGAAGTCTGCCAGTCAAGTTCATGTTTGATTCACTGTTTAGTGACTGTGGTAATGCTACAGGGCACCCCAGTGTGAACTGGGCTGCCTGTCTGTGGGTCCTCACCCATGCACCTAAAATTTAGTTGTACTGCAGGCACACACAGAAGGGTCAATAATGGGTTTATTTACAAAAGGGGAAAAAGGAAAAGGGACAACACAGAGAAAGAGAGAGACATACAAGGTAACTAGAATATCTTACCTGCTCGGCTGACTTGGAGCTCTAATAACAAACTAACTGATAGCCCCAGTCACAAGGTCCCAAGAGCCGTTGCCCGAGTGAGAGAGTGCCGTTGGAAAATGGCGCCCTATTTATCCCCCAAAGTCCCAGAATACCTGCTTAGCTCCACTCTTGGGTCCTCACAGTTCTCTCCCTGGTACTGCTGGGAGTTGTAGTTTCCAGTCACTGGAGCAGGGGGTTAGAGTCCAGAAAGCTGAAGTAGGGTGTGGAGTCCACAAAACTCTGTAGAGTTCCTTTAGGAAATCCTTCCCCTTAATAAGACTGGAGCTTGAAAGGGCTATGTAGAATTATAAAAACCAAGAGTAAGAGAAAAGACAGATAAAACAAGAGACAAAGTCTCATATATCTGAAAGGAACAGTATGATCATCTCATCCACAGTCAAATGACTACAGCCTGGCAGCCAACTCTACCCACAGCCTGAGCTAAGAATGTTTTTTAGTTTTTAAGTGGCTGGGAAAAAAATCAAAAGAAGAATAATATTTTTTGACACATGAAAATGATATGAAATTCAAATTTCAGTGTCCATGAATACATTCCATTGTTCTTATTAATGTGCCTTTATTAAAAAATATTGCACTTGATGGTTGGTGTTATGTTTTGAACCTCATCCATTGAGCACATTTTTCCTTCTGTATATAAGTACCTATATAATATTTTTAGTTTTGCTCTTTAGCCCACAAAGTCTAACCTATTTACTATCCTAGTGCTTCAGAGAAAAACTTTGCAAACCTCTGTTCTCCTTTTAGTGATGATAAAACTTGAGACAGGATTTGCCTGTGGTCTGACCCTACCTGGAAGATGGCCCTTCCTTAGTGCTCGTTCAGATGATGCATCCATCCTGATGTTTCATGGGGGATGTGGTGGAGAGAGCACCTTCCATCATACCTAGCCCAGCGGCTAGGATTGGATTATAGATTGTAAGGAATGTGCTGGAAAAGTGCAAGCTAATAGGAGGACTTAATGGCTCCACTCAAATCATAAAAATCACTCTAATTTGTACCTACTTTGACATTTGTATACTTAGCACATTTGTTTAACTCAAAGACTTTCAGCCAGAGCTGAGTGACAGAGAAATTTCTTAAGATCGTTTGTGTGGTTGGAACTTGGTGTGGTTTATGGGCAAGCTGTTCACTGCATACTGTGCTGCTAGCTTCACCTGGGACGTCTCACTACTAAGAAATGGAAATATTCAGTTTGTTTCCTGGAAATGGTTTTTTGAAGCTGGTCTTGAAATAGCATGTTCTGCCCTGTACCCCTCCCCACGAAGAGAAAAGAAAACCTAACATTGTGGATGTCCTGGGGTCCCAGCTGCCCAGGGGGCAGTGTGAATGTAGTTATCAAATCAGCCCCACAGAGAGGGAGACCCATCTTTCCTTGGATGTTCTGGGGGCTTCAGTCCATTTTGCTGCAGACATTTAGTAGCTAAAGAGTTCTAATATAGAGAGTGATAATGTAGCAATTAGAGGTTTTTTTCAATATCATTTATTACTTTCTAAGGTATTAGTTTTGTGTGTTTTTAATTTATCCTATAAGGCCTTCCTGAAGTTTATCACTTTCTGGATAGTCTATCAACATTTCTTTTGACCTTTGAGGAGAAATCAATGGTTGACTAAGTTAACCTTTTTCCATTCTGGTCTATATATTGCACAGTCTAAGAAAGTCCCTGCTGGGTGAATTCAGTGTAAATAAATGCAACCTGTACATTTTATAGAATGTATTGGCCCAGGCAAAATGCATGTGGTGTTCTTATAAGCTTTGAGACTATTTTTAAATGTGTAGATAGCTTTTTCAGGACAAAATTGCTGAGTTGAAAGAACGTCTCAAGTCTCCAGCCGCCTCCTTTAGCAAAATTGAATCTGCGTGTGTGGATTACGGTCTCTTAAATGCTGAAAAATCTCTAAAATCATAAATCCAGATATTTGAAAGAATTAGAGGAGAGTGAGGGCAGTGGCTTCTATGTGCTCCCTGTGGTCTGTCAGTCCAGCTGAGCCAGATATCTGCTGGGCATCAGGAGTTGACTGAAGAGGGGGAACATGGATCCCCCCAGCCGCAGCCCTGCTTGGGGTACTCGTGTTAGAACACTCATTGCAGACTAGTGATTTAGTCATTGTTTGATATTCCTCTCTCCCATCAGATCAGGGCTTCATAATTGGGGGTGACTTTGTCCCGTTAGGAGACATTTTGTAGGGAGGCATTTTGCTTATTAGTTCTGAGGACGGCACTAGCATCTAGTGGGGAGATGTAGGATGCTGAACATCCTATAATGGGCACGACTGTTACTCCAAAAAGAATTACCCTACCTGGAATGTCACAGAGCCAAGGTCAAGCATCACTGTTAGACTAAGGTGCTCAGAGTCCCATCTGTCTTGCTTGGCACTTTCTCCTAGCTCCTCACTCCAAGCCTGGCCCATCAGAAAGCTCTTGATACAAGTTGACTGGCCACACATGAGCCAAGCCTTCCCCCTTTGCAGTGGGTGGCTCCTGCTCTCAGCCTGTTCACCCTGAACCCCTCACTCAGCACCAATGATTGTTTTCTGCACTTAGAGGTCACATTTCTGCTTCTGAGGCGCAGATGGCTCTTTAGAAGAGGTTACGTTCTTCTGTCATTACTCTCTCTCTATTGAAATCCACAAATCTTTGTTTTGACATCTGCATTCTTGAGAAGGGAAGGAAATAAACAGGAGAACATTTTTCTCTTTGCTTATACCTAGTATTTTGGGGCACCCAAAATATACTGAATGTCAGCCTGAGCCACAGTGATTGTTAGATTTATTTCCAGGTCTACCCAGTACTGAATGTATGCATGGGCGATGAGGAAGGGGTGTTTCCAACATAATGAGCATTTTGCGGTACCATTGACTATATTTCTGTTGGTATAGAGAATGTGATTTCATTTTTTATTTTCTTACATCATTGCTCATTTTTGTACATTTTGAAATCATTTTGATTTCTCCCCCGAGATGCAATTCTCCACCATTGCACCTGTGATCCATCACCACTGTCCCCTGTGCTCTTCCCTCACCTGTTTGACTCCTCTCCCTCCCCCTGCACTTCTGGATGCCTCCATCTATGTCAGCTTGCAGGTTTTGTCTTTCTCCTGAACCTTTGTTCGGTTTCCCTATATTCCTCCTATAATTGAATGCATAGAGAATACCTGGAGAGTTGGAGTTTGAGAGTTCTGGGGTGCTCTGGAAGCTGTAGCTGAGAGCTGGTTCAGTGCTCAGTGGGGCACTGAATGCCAGCCCAGCAGAGCAGGCCCACCCACAGTCTCCCTTTTTCATTTCTATTCTGTCAGATACTTCCTGAACCAAGGAGCTTGTGTGGTTTCATAGTTGAAGAGATCCCCCACCCCAGACCTGTGTGATATAGGGGGCAGGTGTGCAGACCTGCTCTGCCTGGCCAAGCTCACTCCTGAGTGGAGTGAGGACATTGAGCTTGCTCAGATTTCTCTGCAAGGCTTCTCAGTCAGCTCCCTATCTTGTATCCACCATGGCTCCCTTAGACTTCACGTGCACCCCACCCACCACAGGGGAGCAGTGCAGTTGAGCAGCTCTAGGAGTTGGCCTCTTGAGGCTTCTTTATATTGGAAATTATTTCCCGGTGTGATGTGATTGAAATGCAGCTGCTAGAGAACAGGGAGAAGGGCCCATACTCGTGGGTGTGCCACAGAGGGCAGTGACGTGTGCTCGCCTGTGTCAGCTCATCTTCCGGTCTCTGCTCCAGTCAGCTTATTTTTTTAGCAAAATATTGTTTTCAGTCTGTACGGTAAGACACTAAGAAATAGCCTGTGTCTGTTCCCAGGATGTTTTTGAGGATGTTGCTAATTACATTACACAGTGAAGTCTTTGAGGACTCTCGAGAACAATTTATATCTGAACTAGGACTCAAGAATAATTATGATTCTCCTGAGTTACTGCTTTGTTTTTATCTTAGGAACAATGAGCATGTAACTGGTTAGGTTTTCTTTGTTTGTTAGGATGTTTACAGTCCAATGTGTTGCCCTTGATATATATATATATATATATAGCAAGGATGTAGAAGTTCCTGGAGTCTCAGTCCTCATTCCTGGTCAAGTTGTTCTTATTTTGCCTTTACCTTTTCCGTCTTCTGCAAATTTCTGTTCATGGTTATGTGTATCTCTGTAAGCCTTCAAAAATGTTGGGAAAATCTATTCTTGGCACACAGAAAATGTGTTCTTAGCACAGGTCATCACAAACCTATTTTACAGGCTTCATTTTTTCCCTTTCCAGATTGAGATGCTTCCAGAAGGGCTGTTTCAGTGCAAAAAGCTGCAGTGTTTACTTTTGGGGAAAAATAGCCTGACGAGTTTGTCCCCTCACGTGGGTGAGCTGTCAAATCTCACTCATCTGGAGCTCATTGGTAATTACCTGGAAACACTTCCTCCTGAACTTGAAGGATGTCAGTCCCTAAAACGGAGCTGCCTGGTTGTCGAAGAGAATTTGCTCAATACACTTCCTCTCCCTGTAACAGAACGTCTGCAGACATGCTTAGACAAATGTTGACTTAAACAGAAAACAATTTGTAAATGTATGCTCCAGAGCTTTAATTGAGAATTAAGATTTCCCAGGTTATAAAATGGTGAAAAATGGGTAATAATTATGACTACTCATAACCAAATGTCTTATGAAAGCAACTCAGTGTCTAACCCTAAATTAAACAGGTGAAAAGTGTTAACAGTGAACTAAAGTTTTATGCATAACTGATTTTTAATGAATTGAAATGTAAGAATTACACTTCAAGAGTATAATGAGGGGCATGGAATTATTAATGTCTACCTTGTAGTTTAAAGATTATATAGATGTTTTCCCCTTCCCTCCGCCATCCCCAATAGTGATTTGCACACTTGATTTAACTGACTTCCTGTTTTGATATTTATCATCCAGACCATAAACTCATCATGTAAATTTCCTTGATGTATGCTCAGCACTGTCTTTGATTTATGCTCTTAGATATTTTTAGTCAGGATGCATTGTGCTTGGCAGAATTCCTTCTTGGCTGAATTTTTACTTCCTTTCCTAGTTTGTTCAAGTCTTCCTTAATCTGGTTTTCTCTTAACAACTATGATGAGCCCTGAGAAAGTGCCTGCCTTTGACCTTTGCGTAGACAGAAGCAGGACACATAGGACATGTCTTCCTTAGGGCTTCCTGAAAATGAGTGAATTTACTTAAGTACCTTCTTGTGTCTCATCAAAGTCTTTTTATTTGCAAATTTTATATTAAATGTAAAATACATGAGTATTTTCTATTATATAATCTTGGATTCAAAAATCTGTGAGAATTTTTATAAGGTACAGAGGACACATTTCTTTAAGAATTTACTTAGTTTGGGTTTTTTATGATTCTCCTCTCTGTGTGCTTTCTCCAAAATGCTTCATATTCTGCCACTAATTACTTATGAATAACAAAAGCCTTGTGTTTCAGCCCTTAAATGTTTGGGGGTTTCCTTAGGAGAGGATGGCCAAGTCACTTAACTTCTCTCTTTCCTGGTTGCTGTGCTATTGCACTGGTAAAATTCTTAATTACTTCAAAAAATGTGATCGAGAGGAGAGGTACAAATTTGAATCTTTAAAATTTATTTTGAAAAACTTTGTAGAAATTCACTTAGAGTTCAAGCCTATCTGCATGATCTCCAGATGTGATTGTAATATAAAACACTCAGCCTCCATCCAGTGCTTAAGATGTGTTCTCCAAGCACACAAAGAAATAGATCCATCTAACTGAAATTCATCTCATGCCATTGTCTAACTTTGCTGAAATCATTTTGCTCTGTTTTTATGAAGAGTTTTGGGTTTGGCCTTTTATTATCATGCATATTGTAGAATGAATAAAATTGACTGACTCATTTTTGGGAAATGTACATTTTTAATGTGTTTTTCTCTAATGGGTCTAGGCAATATGATGCCATCTCATTTTGGATGTAACTATCAAGTGATCTATTACCTACACCTAGGCAAACTGGAAAACACTATGGATATTGTGATGTGTGCTCTGTCTTTTCTTGCTTTGTCACTCCAGAAAGACAAAATTGAGTCTTCAAATTATAGCAAATGTATTTTCCTCACCTCCTTGTACTAAAACTCAGAGAAAAGAATTGCTCATGGCAAATGAAATTTGAATTATATTAGGTACAAATATATAAAATACCAAAAACTTCCTAACACATTATGGTTGGTTCCGAATGAGAAGGACCAGTATAAAACTGTAATTCTTACCTAAACTTGCCTTTAGTCAGAACTTTCAAGTTCTCAGGGATCCAGGTATATTTCATGAAACTTTCTTCTAAGACTTGAGAAAACAGATTCTGACTATCTGCAGGGATTTGGAATTGTACCTTTTTGTGTGAGTCATCATTTTAGCATTTCCCACTAGAACTAGAACCATCCTGTGCACTCATTCTGGAAACATGAATATAATATGTGAAGAGGTGTATAAGTGTCTTGACCACATAATTAGCCATAATTTTGTATTAAATATTCAAGCCTCTTCCATAAAGGAGCGTTTTCAAGGCAAATTTCAGGTTTGTGACCAGCTCCCCACCAAAAGAACTTCTCTATGGATAGTCACAGCTTCCATCACCTGTTGAAATGATTGGCTAAATCTTCCTTATCACCTCTACAAATTTCTGAAAACAGCTTACAATCAGGATCAACCATGAACATTGCAAACTGCTTTCGTATCTGGATATTTCCTATTGCAAAGAATTGTTCTCGTTGTCATTGTTTCTAGATTTTCCTTATTTCAGTCTGACACACCAGTGTTTAGGTAGCTTTTGAAATAGTGTCGCACTGACTCAGCCAACTCAGAGACCACCACCTGCTGCACACAATGTGGTGTGGATGCCACCTGTTTTGTTAGAGCAGATCTTTATTTGGCAAAGTTTCATATTCATTTAGGGGGTTTGAAATGAAGAAAATAAAGCTTGTATAGCTACAATTCTGTGACTAGTTGGCATTTCATTTTCAAGAATATGTAGCTCATTTTTCAAAAAAATATAGCTGTTATTTGAAACAAAGTTGATAGCTTGTGTTAGCGATGGCATTAGTTCATTTGATTTACATGCACACACAGAAACACACCCTTCTATGCAAAATGATACTAGTTTTCAAGCTCCTTATTTTCCAAAGTTGCCATAGGTTGTAGGCGAATGCTAATGTGTTTTTTTTATGTTCATTACTTCTGTTGTCTTAGGGTTCCGTTCTTTTACTTATAATATTTAAAAGAAATCTGAGTGCTCAATCTCAGCTTGAGAACCTGAGTGGTTTTGAGCATTTCTGGTAAGGGGTAGTGTTCCTTCCCCTAGCTTATGTCAGGTGGATCTAGGTATGCTTACATACCATGTCTCCATTCTCAGTTTTAATTTCCTTCCCTGGTGTCACCAGATTTTACTGTCACCTAACCAACAATTGTGTTAAACAGGGTATCCAGAGGTTCTCATCTCTCAGCACTGGAGCATAGGTCTGAAGTGTGCTCTGGTGAGCTTGAGAGACTTATTTGCATAACATCATTGTGCGAGACTGAAAATGTGTGTTTCTGTTCTTCAGGTGTCTCATGATGCAAATTTTGTATATTTAATTAAATAGTATATGATATTGATGGTCTCAGAAACTATTAAAATAATCAAACAATTATTCTATGGATTTATAGCTTTATTTCCTTGTATGTTTTTGATAAAAGTGTTCTTTTTCATCTGTCCATTCTTAGTATCACCCAGCCCACATAAGGTGTTTTGTTTTTCCTCTCCCTTCACCCGTATCCTTAAATTTGATCAGCAAGGGTATAGTAACAGAATATACTTGTGCTAGAGAATGTGCAGTGATATTTGAGCTTGGATGGCAAGGAGTGGGGTGCAAAGTTAGACCCTGTTATTGAATACTTATATTTTACCCATCCCTACAGTATTTTGAACTGATCAGTGATTCCTCTTCCTCATCAAGCATGCAAATTTAACTAAATCCATTTTGTTTTCAGTAACTGTACACTACATCAGAATCTCTGTGTATTTCTTCCTGGAAACAACAGAAAGGCTGATGGGAGAGGGGAGGAATTATTTTGCATCCTGGTTTGTATTATGAAGCCATTATATACATGAAATGATATAAAATAATAGCTGTTGCAAAATACTCTGGATCTAACTATTTCTTCTGCTGGATATGAAAGCTGAAGCAGTGACATCACTGCAGTCTTAATTTAATTGTTTCTTTCTGTTTCTGGTCTATAACTTGCATCCACTGGAAACTGTCTACTAAGTACCTTCGGTAATGGACTACATTGTCTTCAACTTTTTTATTTTTATATGAAACAATTTCACAACACTAAAGCATTAACATAGACGAGCCAAAGTACTGAGATGAGATGACTTCCAGTTGAACTTATAACTCATATTTAAGTTTTGCATTTGACCTGTATAATACACTACTGCTGAGAAAAACAATATGAATGCCTTCTGCATGTTATATATTATCTCTAACAGAGATGGTGTCATTTTAAAAATACAAAGGGGCATAGAGTCAGAATAGATGTGTTTGTGCATATACGTGTTGTGTATAAACCTAAATATTTGTTTAAATATTTTTAAAACTCTTCCAAGTTTTACTCTCAGTGAAATAATGGGCCAATTTTAAGTGGAGACATTTTCTTTTGTTAGTTTCACAGTAAAGGTTAGAACCTGTTATTTTATCTTTGTCACCAACATTGAACCATGTACATAATCTTTTTGTTTCTGGTAACTAATGCTTAGAAAAGATAAGATTCGTTGTGAGTTTCATGTTTTGGGCCCTCAGGTTTACCATGTAAATCTGTTTTTTGGTGGTAAATCCCTTTGCCTGAGATTCAGTAGTTTTTGGTAAGCTTTACTGTTTTTAAAGTATCTTTTATGTAAAATAAGAATTCAATTTTTATAATAAATGGAAAATAAAAACAGATTAAATGTCAAAACAAGTTGACTGTACTAATTTTTTTTACCTGTGTTCACTTCTCAGTGGCCAATTTCCAAAAGTGGTTACCCACATATTGCATTGTGATATTATTCACCAAATAATAGATTTTAAATTTACATGTGAATCTCATAGTAGCATATGAGTTTTCGAAACGGGTTATACTGCTCCCCAAATAACAAGTCCCTTGAAATTGGGATTAGTCCTTGACTACAGTGTGGTCCGGAACATGGGGTGTGGAGGAGGCGGGCTTGTCATTCTCCTAACTAGCCCCTCTCTTCACCAGTGTTCTGCCGGGAGATAAGCAGATTAGTTCATCTAGGCTCCCATGTCCCCATTTATTGTGAGGTTGTCACTAATGCTGAATAGCGGGTCAGATAAATGAAGGCTTAATAGAGAAAATTTGAACTGCTGGGTAAAATATGCACATGCATCTTGACCGCTGGACAGAAGACTTTCTTTAGTGTCTCATTCACACACACGCACTAACACAGTTTCAGGAACACTTCAGTAAACGCTTACCCTTAACTGAGCAGAAGGACAGAACTTGACAGACACTGAACCCAACTATGAAGGAGAGCCAGATGGCCACATTGCTCCCTGGAAATGCAGTTCTTCAGGAAATGCTCTTACCACCTCTAAATGCATTAGGAATGGAAAATATATTTCAAAATGGAGCTAGAATTTGACTTACGACCACAGATGCTGTTCAGGGACTGCTAGGTTCTTGGGAAGATTGGGATCCTGTCTAGCAGACTGCAGGGCAGCAACATGCCCTGACTTGATCAAAAACTTGGTGTAGAGTCTGACCTTGGAATGGAGAGCTGCTGTTGACCGTGCTGTTCGATTCTTTAAAGCTCTGAAGCTCTGGCGTTATTTGAGTTTCTGCTCCCTCTGCATTCTCTGTGCCCCTTTGCATTCTCTGTCTCCCTGATCTCTGTTGTCTAGAGAAAAGCAGTTTATCCAAGAGGCACAAAGCCATACCTCAAAGTCTGTATTTATAGCACAACATGTGTCCACATGCCAAGGAAGGATCAGAAAGTCATTTCAAAAAAAAAAAAAAACCACGTTGTCTTTGGGGCCTCTGTGGTGGCTCCGGGGTTTAAGTCTCAGCACTATGAAGCTATTGGCAGCCACTGCAGCATGAGTTCAGTCCCCAGTCAGAGAGCTAACTAACCATGGTACAAGAGTCCTCTCTTGTCTTGCCCACTGTTCCCCTCAGCAGTGTATTTCAGTCACTCTGTCTGGACTGCTCCCCACTCTGTCTCTGACCTCCCTACCTCTGGCCTGCACCCCAGCCCTTGTATACATAATAAAAATAAAAACATGTCTTTTTTAAAAGTACAAATCCATCTTCACACTGTGCTGTCTCATCAGCCTCTAAACCAGAGTGATAAGCCCCATCTCCTAAGTACCAATAATTCTACAGCACTGCCTGTGTAACCCTGAGCAGCTTTACATGGTTTCCTGTAAGCATGTTGAAATGTGCAGTCTGGTATGCATAGGTCTGCTCACTCTGGCTGGGCTCAGCGCACATCATTTTTGACTCTTTGTCTCCCTCTGCTGCCAAGATGAGAATAAATCAAATCAAGCTCAACCTTTTTCTACTTCCTGTCTGTTGCTTCTGCTTGCCTTTATCAAATGCAGACCCCAAGGTGAGATCTGGAAAAGTCAACGATTCTCACAAATTCCTGTGGCTCTCTCTCCAATGAGATACACAAAGAAAGCCCCAAGGCACGCCTGACCTCAGGACCACATCACAGGATGGATGCCCTGGGCAGGAACATCTTTGACATCCCCTTAAAAAACATGATTTGGGACTTATTCAAGAGGAATTTGGAAGAGGTAGAGGAATTGGTTCCCTATTAGTAAAATCATGAACATTTATATCAATTGTCTAATTGTTCCCTCCTCCAAAACCAAACACTTATATAAGAGTGGACTAGAGCTTGAAGATGATTGAGCAGAGGTGAGCGTGGGCCTAGAGGTGGGCTGGGAGGCCTTGCCACTCACAGCACGTTTGACAAATATCCCCAATCGACCATGTCTCCTCCAGATCTCAGAGCCGGCTTGCCCAACACTGAATTTCCCATCTCTCTTCCACCACTAGGCATGCTAACTATCTGGCCCCTCCCCTCTCCTTTCTCAGCTCTACTCCCCTCTCTCCCAATGCTCCCTCCTGTTTCTGTTCTCCCTACCCCAACCCCACCACCACCAGCGCGCACACACACACACCTCTTAACCTTTAATAAACCCCATTTTTAAGACTGTTGCATACCCATCATACCAAGGATGATGTTTTAGTTTATACTTGCTTGTAATTGATAAGTATCAGTTATAAAACCCTACCTTCCCAGGAGGAAGGTTTGTTACAATTCCAAATTCTAAATCAGACTTACTCACTGTGTTGAATGCCAATAGAATCAGTTTGTTCTCCTAAAGCTGATAACCTAATTGCATTGGAACCCTGACTTAGCTGGTCTCCTACCACCCCAGTTATTTCCATGGCATTGGGTATCCCTTGAAAATGACTAACCCCAGGCAAATGTTTAAAAAATACCCACAGAAGACCAATGTCCTGTGTATAGGAAAAATTCCTCCTAAACTTTCCCTAAATTGTGTTTGGATTCATAGCCCTCATTGCCTTCAATCATTATAGGGAGAAAAGAGTAGTTCTCTCTCACCCATCATCATAGACTCAGGCAAATCCTCTTTGAAAAGTGAAAGCCTAGAGGTGTAGTCAAGTGAAGGGGAATTGACTCAGTCTATGGAAAGCGGCCAGGGAAAATTTGCTGGACTTCTGACACGTAAGCAGCAGAACTCTACACCATGGACCTCACTGGTGGCTTCAACCCAATCAAAGGTAAAAAATCTAATCATTTCTCCTGTTTCTCTAGGAGGAGTAACATAGTAAGGTTAGCACCTGCCACATGACACATGCCCTGCTGGGTTCTCCCAACCTTATTTGTTGTTTCCTTTTACAGATGAGAAAGCAAAAGTGTCACTTTCCCATGGTCCTGTCACTGTTCAGCAGAGAACCACATTTAATCTGTCGATCTGCACAGTCTACTTCTACAGAGCTTTTGGTAAACACCTAATGTCAGTCTCCTCTCGCCCAGCTTTGTTTTTAAGACTCGCAGAGGGCATGAGTTCCAGATCTCATTGGTCTTTTCCCATCAGCTTTAAGCCCACTGCATCCCTCCTCAATTTCTATCCTGGTATAGCTTTTCCTGAGCCAGTGAGTCACTTCCTATCTTATTTTTCTTCTCAGCCTCTGACATAATTCCATAATTGCACAACTTTCCCATCAAAAGGAACCGTTGAGACTTTTCTTAAAAGAAAAGGTCAAGTGGCTTGTTCAAGATCACGAATCCACTGAGGCCAGCGGCCCTCCCTGCTGTATGCTGCCTTCTTCCTGCTGGGCTGGTGTTCAGGAGCACGGATGACTGAGTGAGATGGAGGAGTCTAGACTAGAGACTAGCGGTGTCGCTAACTTCCAGCCCTGCGCGCCCGCTCGCAGTAACTGCATCCTGTAGCCCTCTGCACACAGGGCTTTACTGGGCCCTGGCATTTTAGGCTTTTCCCTCCATCTCACATGTAAGAAAACTCAAGTCTGAACACGCCCCTTCAGTAGTTACCATTACTGAGCACTACGAAAGCATCTGCCGCGACTTTACAAACCTCCATTGCTTGAAGCATATTCAGGCAGGCTTTTTCGCCATTTTGTTGAAATAGAAATCGGCTGGGCGGGACAACTGACAAGCTGTAGATGAGATGAGTTGGCTAGTGTGTGGAGCAACCAGGTCTCCAAGAGGAGACCGGCACCAAGTCTCGCCTGTTTATAAAGGGCACGTGTCAAGGTAAGGGTGGAGACAAGTGATGGGGCCAGAGCACAGCCTAGGATTTCAGCATTTAAATCTTAAGTCTTCAGCCCCTTTAATGTGTAGGCTCTGAATAGTCTAGACAAGAACTGATTCCATGCAGATAAATATTCACATCCAATTTTAAAACACCTTTGGTATAAATATAATTTCACCCAAAGGACTAATGTGTTTTTAAACTTTGTGGTTGTTTTGACAACAGTTTTCATTTTAATTTCTGAACCTAGACTGTGAGCACATTCATGAGAAGAGTGGAGAACCATCCCAAATTTCTGATCCCGTGTGTGATCTTGAATAAAGTCCCCATGCTTGTTAAAAAGAGGTGCAGATGAAGCTTCCAGTCAGGTTGGGTTTTACTATGGTGATGCAGTTTAACTCTGTGAGAGTCCTGATTTATTATAAGGAAATGCAGCAAGTGTGTCCGACTTGCAGATGACTACCCATCACAGTTCAGCTAAATGTGTTCTGTGTTCTGCTGATCTATGTCTGGGGAGAGTGAGAGACAGGGGCGGGTTATACTGTCCTGCTTGAATTCTTGCTGCCATCCAGACAAGAAACTGTTCCTGGCTCCAGTACCTGCCCCCTGGTTTCGCCTTTTGACTAAACACTCTTCCCAGCTGGCAGAGAACTTAAAGCAAGCTTCAAGAACCCACTCCCAGCAGCACTGATGAAAATGGCATCTCCCCTCCCTCGGGTTCTTCAAAATACCTGCCCTTCAGAAAGTGGCATGGTGGAGCTCTGTATGTAAGTCATCGGATCAGTGGTCTTTGAGGTCTATTCACAAAGTGGGGTCACAGCTCCCAGATATCCTCCCACCCCATCCCCACTGAGCACTGCAGACCAAGGAGAGGTCCTGCACTTGGCACAATCATATGAGCTGCTTTTTTTTTTTT
>NW_004567127.1:21949115-21967567 GCF_000260355.1 Condylura cristata | reverse complement strand
GAAGTACACTGCTGAGGGGAGCAGCGGGCGGGTCAGGAGAGGTCTGCCGCCATGTGGTCACCTCCAGGGCAGGCAGGAATCGAACTCATGCGGAAGTGGCTTTAGCTTCTTAGTGCAGTGCTTTAACCCACTGCACCACCAGGGAGGGCCCTAAGCTGCTTTTTATATTCTTCAAGAAGTTGAAAGAAAGTGGCCCTTCTCCCTTTTTGTTTCTGGTGGTAAATCTAATTCCTCCAGCTTAGAAGAATTTTCCTGCAAGGCTGGAAATGAGCCAGGTGATATGGGTGCAACCTTAGATCATCAGCAAAGGCCCAGGATGAGCCTATGACTGTTGGAAGTGAACACGCTTCGCTGGATGAGCTGTGGTACAGGGAACTGGTTAATGATGAGGACGATGGTGACTATTTTGGGGAAAGAGGATACAGGTCCTTGTGATTTCTGGAATCTGACATCGTCCTGAGGATGCTACCATTTCTTTGTGATCTGTCACTCTGTCCAGTGTGACCTAACACCTTTCAATGAGCTCAGGACCCAGGCCTGCCTGGGCCACTGAGAGGGAACTTCTATGCCTCTCCTGGGAGCCTTCCAAGTCCAGTATCCTCATCTCTCTAAGATGTTCAGTAGGGGGGAAGTGTTGAGAAGGGTGAATACTGAGTCATATTCTTAAAATCTTGAGCATATTGAGCATATCATACTTTTTTTAGCTTTTGAAATGATTCACTTTTTGACATATGAACAATGATTTTATGCACCAAAGAACTGAAGGCATAATAGCAAGGGGAGGGCGTAGAATTATTTTATAAAGCTGTTCTTCAGGGCCTTCCATCAAGATACCCTGGGATCCGCAAGGAGGAGCAGGGTAGCTGTCCTGGGGCTGCATACTGAGCATCCACTGTGTGCTCTGGTGTCCACCTCAGCATGTTCTAGGCTTCATCTTGGCCTCAGCTAGAAGGGGGAAAAAATCAGACCGTGTTCCTAAACAGAGCCTGGCCATCTTCTGGCTGCCAGGAAGGCATTTTGCTCCACGCTGGGTTAGGGTCCTATCTCCATCAGTAATGCTTAAGAAACATCTCCCTGAACAATTCAAGTGCCCAAAAATAGATTGGCTCAAGAATTGTGGCACACACACACACACACACACACACACAATGGAATACTACTCAGCAATCAGAAAAAAACATAGATGAAACTAGAAGGGATCATGCTTAGTGAAGCAAGTTGGAAGGAAAAAGAAAAATATCAGATGGCTTTACTTATAGGAGGAATATAGGGAACCAAATAAGATAGGGGGGAAATAACAATACAAAACACAACACAACACAACACAACAAAACAAACCTAATTATAAACCAGGGACATCCTGCATGGGAGGGGGAGCGAGAGGGTTGGAAGGAGGGAGGGAGGGGCACAGGGGATGAGGTGATCATGCACACAGGAATCTGGGGGAGGAAATTCTATAGGGTCTACACCTGAGGGGGGAGGAAGTAAACATTGTTTTAAAATGAACAGTGATGTAAATATACATATTTAATTAAGTAAATATAATTAAAATAAAAACAAAACAAAAAGAAACATCTCTTTGAGCCTCAGTTTCCTCTTCTGGAAAAAATAAACTCAGTTTGAAAATATTAGGTGCCTGCTGCTGGGCAGGTGCGACCTTAAGATATTGAGGCTGCAGAGGGCTCCATGGGGCCAAGATAAAGAGGAAACACACCTCCCAGGAGCTAGGAAGATTCCGTGAGGTTATGTAAATTGCTTAGCGTCTTGTCTGACCCCAGCGGATGCTCATTGACTGTTAATTCTAGTAAAATTTTCCTCCTAAGATGACAGAAAATCTTTTAGAACTTGCCCTTTCCTGTGTGTGCTCATGTATTGCTCGCTGCATAGAAGACTCTCCTCTTTGCTCCCTTTGCTAGCTAACACCTGCTCATCCACTTCTGGGTGAAGAGGCACTGGTGTGAGGAAGCACCTTCCTGATGGGGATGCACGGTTCCCTCTCCGCACCCCCCTCCCCCGCACGTTCCCCTGGCAACCGGTGCTCTGCTTTGAGGTAACTATCCATCTGACAATCACCATTTGTTTCGTGACTGTTTTCCTGAGTAGACTAAATCTGGTGTGGAGAGCACCTATGTTCACCTGAGGTCTCCACCCTGACTCTGAGGTAAATCTCTGACTACCTGACACTTGAAGGACGCTATTCTCCCAAGAAAAAAGTACGCTGGATCAGAAAAAGAATCTGGCCTGCAGGAGCACTTGCGGACTTTATTTCCTTCCTCTTCTCTCCCTGCCTACAGCAAGATGGCGGCGAGGCAAGCGACGGATGGCTGCAAGCACAGGCGGGAAGCACCCACACCTTCCCAGAAGCAGCCAAGCAGCTCAGAGAGATGCAAGGAAGAGGCCATTGGTTCCCCGACAGCTCACACGCAATTACCCACACCCACTCCAGCAAGACTGAAAACGCGACTGAAGTGGAGACCAAGCCCCTGGCCATGTGATTGAAAGGAAGAGGTCTTGTTTCCCCTAAAGACACAGAAGCAGCTTGAAAAGCGGAACTCCAACGCCCCATAATGCCAGTGGCAGAAATGTCACTTATGTTCATCTTACACCTTGTCCCCCCAGGTATGAAAGGTGCCCCCGGACTCAGTACCTTGAGAACCTAACCCGGGTAAACACAGTTATTACATGTGACTCACTGGAAATGTGCCCTCCTGGCCCAGTGATTTGCTCTGGCCCTAGTCCAAATCCCCTGGGCAGTGCCAGGCTTCCCAGAACATTCCTGCTGGCCCACCGTATGGAACTGCACACGGTCCTCTCTGCCAGGCCTTCCCAAATGCCACCTCTGCCATCTTGTTTCCTCAGGCGGAAGTCCCCTGTTTCCACACCCGGAAGATAAAGCCTCAAACTCCGTTCATTCTCCACAACTTAGATGAACTCTTTGTGTCTCTACTGCCTTCTCGACCACCTTCCTCTCACCAGATGTGAATGATCTACTTTCATCACTAGCTCTTTTAACAATGTAGTCAGGGTTTTTTTTATAGATTGCCTTCTTACTAACTGGAGGACAAAAATCAAATCTTGTTCATATCCACCACCCCCCTTCAACTTGTATATCGACTGGCATATTATAGGTGCAGAATGAATCAAAGGCAGACATTGACAGAGTTAGTCCGAGACCAAGGAGTCAGCCAGAAGGCTGGCTTAAGGGCAAGTGCACGTGCCAGAAACTACTAGTGGATATTTTTGTGGATGGACTGTTAAAACAATAAGTCATTGAAGACTTGTGGGCAAAGAATCGGCATGAAGAAGAACTTTGGATACATTCTCTGAGGGTATAATGAATGTCACGAGGTTAAAGGAAGAAACTCTTACATCTGTTTTACAGATGAGGAAACTGAGGCTTAAAGACATTAATTTATTTTGCCAAAATACACATTCCTAGTAAGACAAGCAATCTGGTTTGGAGCCCAGCTCTGATCTCAGAGTTTATATTCTTGGATACTAAGTGAAAACTCGGCCAATCTGCAAACACCCCCTTGCACTAGGATACTTTAAGTCTTCAGGGAATGTTCTCTCTGCTGTGGTAAGTTTGACTCCAGAATGTCATTAACTCTGGCTTAGTTACCTCTGCATTCAATCCAGGAGCACTGAAAACAGGTGAATGGGTGACCAGTTCTAGGCACTGAGAAGCTATGATTCTTTGTAGAATACAAGTAGACTTCCTAACTCAGTAATCAGTTTGGTTAAAAGGTAAGATTATTGGGCTCTCGCTGGTAGCACAACGGGTTAAAACACTGCATTATGAAGCTCTCAGAAGCCACTGTAGCACAAGTTCAATCCCCGGCCAGGGAGCTGACCCACTTGGAGTGGCAGACCTCTCCTTTCCTGCCGGCTGCTGCTCCCCGCAGCAGTGTATTTCAGTACATCTGCCTATTCTGCTCCCCACTCTGTGTCTGGTGAATTCTCTCATCACCGCACCTCTGTCCTATACCCCAGTTCTGTAAGCATAAATAAATCTTAGGAAAAAAAAAAGGGTAAGATTACTGATGTATTGGGCCCTGAAAAACTTTTTCGAAGGACATGAATCCAGAACACACCAAAAAAAAGTTGTGACATATTATCTTAGTGGTCTAAACACTTTCCCCAAATGGACATTTAAAATGTGGTCAGGTTTTAGAGCACAGCTGTTAAATTTATGGAAAGTATCTGTCTATTGAAAAGTGATACTTAAGTTAAAGTTCAGCATTGGGGTCTCCAAACCTGTGCATCCCTCCTCTCACCACATCTGTCCCAACCAGACACATGCAATTCTCTGACGACGGGCAGAATTTTAGGGTAGAAAGCATCTGAAACAGTCTGTGTGGTTCAGAGTGAACTCTGAAATGAAAAGTTCCCACCCAAACCACTGAATAACATCCTGCTGTTGTTTTCATCAAATCTATGCAATAACTGCTTTGATTTGGCTTTCATTTGGAATGATCTGCCTGATGCCATTTTTCTGAAACCTTCCAAATAAGATACAATCTCATTATGGTCAGCAACATAGAGTGGACGTTTCAGAGTATAAAGAAACATCTGTCCTCCATCTGCAGTGTCTAAAAAATAGAACTTTGAATGGAGCACATTGTAGGATACTAATGCTTTCAAAGGGCAACAAATCCATTTCTGACTTAAGATCTCTCAACAACTATGTCCCCCAGAATATTTTTATCTTACAGACTTTTTTAAAAAGCATCTGAAAGGGCACTAGAGGAGAGGGTTTAATAATAGAACCTCTAGATTCAGCTGAACCTAGTTCAAATGCTACTTCTGCAAAGTACTCACTGTGTGAGTTTGGATAGTAACTGAACCCTGATAATTTTTAGTTTTTTGGAAATGTAAAAGAGAGAAGAGTAGGACCTACCTCAGGAAATAATGTTTTCAGAGACTGGCACATAGCAGAGCACTAAATAAATCCCACTTTTGTTCCTACTTTGTTACTGTAAAATGGCCTGATGCAGCTGAGAGAACATGGGGTTTGAAATTAGAAGACCTGAATGAATTTGCAGTTCAATACAGCCACATACTAGTTTTATGACCTTGGTGAAATCACCCAGTTCTTCTGGACTCAGCTTCCTCATCTGTAAAACAGGGAAAATAAAAATAGCTAACTCACCCATAACAGCTTGATGTGCTGGGAGGTGATTTATGTAAACTTCCTCTGGCAACTGTAAGCCTTGCAGGCACACACTATTTTGTTATTATTAGTTTTATAAACTGACTGTTCCTCCTCCCTGCCCCTCCTACCCCTTAATAGACTTAAAACCCTTATCTCAGGGTGGGGCTGTGGGATCATGAGGGTCGGGACCCCATCCCCAGATGGGATTGGTGTCCTTATAAGAGGAGGAAGACACTGGGGCTGGCACTCTCTCCAGCTTGGGACAGCAACAAATGAGGACCCACCAAGAATAATTTGCCAACTCCTTGGCCTTGGCCTTCCAGGCTCTAAAACTGTGAGAAACGAATGTTTTATTTAAGCCATCCCACCTAGGGTATTTCTTTAGAGCAGCCTGAGTTGGCTAAGATAATACCACTAGAACCAAAGAGCATTTCGATTTTTTTGGGGGGGTAGGGGGGATTTACATTTACAAAAACCTTAGGTGCTCACGTGATAACCACAAACAGCCACAAGAATTTATGTTGGAATCAATTCTTGCTTGAGATACTCTGGAAAGACTTCTCTAATGCCACAGTGTCACAGAACTAAGGATTCGGGGGATGAACGGAAGCAGCGCGAAGTGCAGAATATGTTTTTTCCAATAAAACCATCTCTGTGGGCTTGCCTTTCACCTGAGCTCTGAGAACATGTAAAAAAAATGTGACCCACACAGGGATGACAACTAAGATGGAAAAAGGCACAAAATGATGTAAAAATAAATTATTATAAAAAGAAAAAGAAAAAAAAATGTGTACTGGTCAAGAGCCCACGTATTTGAAGAAACGCTGAGACACAGAACGACTGTCAACTATGGCCTCTGCCTAATGGCTGTGTTTTTGATGTTGTAATTGTTCATTTTTCAGATTTCACCTCCTACCCCTTTCCTAGAGCATTTAAAGAAACTGGCAGTTCAGCAGCTCTCAGCTGTGCTGGGTAACTGATCCTTTTGCTCTTCCCCTAGGTGGGGAAGTTGTTGGATTTGGGACTTCGATTATCACTCACGTTTTACTCTGAATTCTGCCTCATCAACTATCTGTGAGTGTTACTTCATCCCTGACCCCTCAGTGTCTTCATCTACAAAATGAGAGAGAGCAGTAACCATCTCCTGGAGCGGCAGGGAGACTTAATAATGCAGCATATTGAAAATGTTTAAATTATGTCTGACACAGGCAGCAGCTTCACCACCCTTTCCTCCCTACATACCCCTCGCTGGCTCCCTCTGCTGACAGTTGACACCTTTGAGGCGTGTGGTGGGACCCTCATTCACAGAGTCAATAGCTGAGGTGAGCCAGTAGGAAAATGTCCCCAGAGGAACATTAATCAGTACTCCTAACTTAAATTGTTGTCCAAGCTTTACCCACCCTTGGACTTTGGAGAAGTATCTCAGTGAAAACAATAGACTCCTATTGAACTATTTGCTCATTGAATATTTGAAAGGGCGCATGCGTGGGGTGTGTGTGTGTGTGTGTGTGTGTGTGTGTATAAGCTTGGATAACTCATACTATGCCTTTGACAGATGCACAAACACTGATAAAACTGTATACTCTTCTCCCTATTCTTTTTGTAATTTTCTCTCATGTGCATAGATTATCTACTTATATATAAATCACCTTAAAGATATGAATGATGTAAATTCTTGATTGAGATATTCTGAAGAGTTCTCCAATGCCACTGTGTATTAATAACCTACTAAAAGCCAAAAAAGAGGTTCTAATTCTGCAGCCTCCGTGTTACAGAATGTTCATCACCTCTTTCCTTAAGATTTATAAAGCAACCATTTATCACCAGATATAGTAGTGTTAGTTGAGAACTTGTTATTAAGCTCTGTTCTATGTACATTTCACATATGACTTCAACTTTCACAATAACCTTATCTGGTGAATCATTAATATTCACATTTTACATGTTAGAAAGTTGAGTTTCAGAGAGTTTCCTAACTAGCAAGTGACTGAGCTAAGATTCAAACCTGTTGTAGGTTTATTAGAAAGGACACGGGATCTTGATAAGGATTAAAATTAATACATTTATTTTTTTATCTTTTAACGTTTATTTTTTTATTAAAACTTTTAAAAGATTTATTTATTTATGCATACAGAATTGGGGAACAAGCCAGAGGTGTAGGAGTGGTGAGAATATTCACCAGAGACAGAGTGGGGAACAGAACGGGCAGACTGACAAAGTACATGGCTGAGGGGAGCAGCAGTCTAGATAGGAGAGGTCTGCTGCGCCATGTGGGTCACCTCTGGGGCAGGGATCAAATTAGTACAGAAGTGGCTGTGGCCAGCTTGCAGTGCTGATCCTTACCTATTGTGGCAACAGGGAGGGCCTTTTTAAAAGTTAATTTTATTTATTTATGCATACTGGGTTGTAGGTCAGAGGTGTGTGTGGCAGGGGAGGAGTAAGGGGATTCTCTAGAGACAGAGTGGGGAGCAGAGCAGGCAGATCTACTGACATACACTGCTGAGGGGAGCAGCAGGTAAGACAGGAAAGGTGTGCTGCACCACATGGGTCAGCTCCCTGGCCCGGGATCATGGCCTGGGATCAAACATACGACAATGGCTGTAGCTGCTGATAGCTTGATAGTGCTGAGATTTAACCCCTTGCACCTCCAGGAAGGTCCCCCAAAAGCTTCTTTAAAATGCTGTGAGCATAGGGTTGTCTTCCCTGTGCCCACAGTCATAAGTACCCTTTTACAATTATAGCTCTAGCCTATGTGTCTTAGGCAATTGGTGCTGCTGTAATAAAATATCAGTCGGGATGGCTCAGAAAAAACAGGTCTATTTCTCAATTTCAGTGTCTGGGAGTCCAGGATATGGCACCAGCAGTCTGGGTTCTGTAGTTGTCCTCTTCCAGATTGCAGGTGACCCCCCTTGCTGTGTCTTCACACGGTTGAAAGGAAGCACTCCAGGCCTTTTTTCTAAGAGCACTAAAGCTCTCCATGAGGATACCACCCTCATGACCTAATCTCCCAAAAGCCCCATTTCCTGATACCATCACATTAAGGATCTGGATTTCAAAGGATGCAGTTGAGGAGACACACATTCAGACCAGCACTATATCACTTTCCCAAAGGGACTAAGTTCTTTTTCTTGAAGACAAAAGCAGTATTTTATATTTATTTCATAGGTGAAAAGATATTGCATGACTAGTACCCTGTTTTCATCTTACCCAGTTAGATTTCTTATCTTACCTCATACTTTACAGGTTTAAGACTTAACTCCAGATGTGCATTCCTGCCCACCTGTCCTCTTAGATTATGCCCCATCTCATAAACACACACTCCCTTCCTGGTACCCAGGTGAAAAATCTTGGAGTCATCGTTTATACCTCTCTTTCACATCCAACCTGTTAACAGATCCTGTCTGCCTTCAAAATAATATACTAGTGACAACTCACCCACTTCTTGCCTGCAAATGCCAGTTTCCAGATTCAAATAATCTTGCTGTCTCCTTTCACTGTCATGATCACATTCTACCTGTCCCACTTCAGACTGTTCTTTGCCAGAGTAACCAGAATACAATGTAGATCATATGTCCAATGTGAGCATGACCACAGCCAAGCCCTCTTCAGTGCCCTCCAAACCCACACCTATGGAATCAGCACATTGGTTTTCTTCCAGCTCCTGAGAAATAGCAGGTATCTCCCAGCTCCCAAAATGCCTCCAATACCCACCCAGGGCATCCTCTCACCTCTGCAGGGGCTGACTCTGTAGGAGAATTTCCCTGCCCAGCCTAGACTACCTAGTCACTGCCTGCCCTGATATTTCCTTCCTCTGTGCTTTCTCTGTAACCCTTGTCACCAGTTAAAAGAGAATGCCTTTGAGTCATTTTCCTGTTTATCTCTCCCCAATAGAATATAAACTCCACGAGTGGGGGAATCCTATTTTGTTCACTGCTCTCTTTCCAGTCTCCCTATAGTGCTTGCCATAAAATAGATGTTCAGAAATTAGTGCTCGGTATTAAATAATTGTATGAACGTTTCAGAACAGAGATGCTCAGCTTCAGGCTGAGATCTCAGAGTATGTGCAAGAGGCAGGCGTAGACCTCAGCCAGTGTTCATTCCACATGCTCAGTCTGGTTCAGGGGGTGAGGGGGACTCCCCAGCCAGCCACAAGAGTTGCCGGCTGCAATGCGCTATGGGAGAAGAACACACGAATGTGCAAGTGTAAATCCTGCTATGAGCACTGAGCTAAAACAGCAACAACTCTTTTGGCAGCACTGTTGACAGTCTCTGAGATTAAGGAAAGTAATTTGAAGGCATATGCTGAAGCTTTCCAGTTTTAAGACTGGCTTTAACTATTTTTCTTTCAGCTGTAGCTCTCTGGGATAATAAATGTACCATATGTCTGTATCTCCAAGTTCCCATACAAATTAGGAAACTAAAAATGTCCAATGATTAAAACAGATTTCTGCTTGTTTCCATGGGAAATCAACTGCTGGAGAGCCTTAGGAAATGGAAGGGAGGTGTGTTCTGCCTGGGGTGCTCCAGGGCTATTGCAGCATGCAGGCTCCAGCCCACAGGCTGCTGAAAATTTGGTCCAGGAGAGCCATCCTAGCTGCCTACAGGGCATTGTGAAAGTTGGGGCTCTAGTTTGACTCCTTGGAGATCCACCACCAGGGGCTGGGCACTTCCTCCAGCCCCTCCAGTGACAGGTCCTCAAACCTCTGTGCCAGCCAGCAAGAGCCCCTTACCAGTGACAACAAGCCCCCTCTCCATGCGCCCACTGCAGTTCCTGTATGTTTTGAGCCTCTAGCAGGTCCTCTGAGGGACAGAGATGCACCATCAAGGATTCTCACAGGAGTCGTCACTGTTGACTGTTAAGACTCTATGAATGGCTTTAATTCAGAGGAGGGAGCATCTGTAAACACAGCCAAGTGGGGCAGCTGCGCCATGCTCTCCAGGAGGACGTGATTTTTTTCTCATTCCTACCCGCTCCAGAGTCAACACCAAGTTGCCTACAGGCCAGGATACTGAGAGCAAAGCCTGCAAAAAAGATTTTAGTGCTGCCTAGCCAGTGCAAACCTCTGACTTGTCTGGAAAAATCTGGTTCAGGAATTTACTCTAGCCTAAGGTGAGGGTTAAACTTCTCTGTGGTGAGGAGGGAAAGTTAATCTACCTCTGCTTTTCTATCCTGAAATATGACTCAGGCTTTCCAGAGTGAGAACCAAAGGTGGAAACTCATCAGTAAAGGAGAGTGGAGAGTCTGAAGGTGGAGTCAGTGCTGAGTGCTAATGCCCTTCACTAACTTACCAGCTGTGAGGCTTCAGCGAACTCAGAGGCATAGCTTGAGTGTGTGTAAAGAGGGGAAGAGAGTCCTCCTCCTCGGTGGCAGGAGGGGTGGTAGTTAAGAAGATGAAATAAACTAAGAAAAAGCAAGCACTCTGAGCCAGGTAGGCAATTGGGGCTCAGTGCTTTACAGCTTCTTTTCCTTCCCTCTGTTGCTATGTTTCACAGCCGAGGTTGGAAACAGGGAGCTTGGGGGGGCCATAATAGACATCACTGTCCCTCCTCCTGGAGTCACCAGCACGAGAACCAGCAGTGTGATTCTTTCAGGAATTGCTACTGCAGGTGCTGTCCAGGCAGAAGGCTCCAAATCTTTACACGGAACAATGCCATCTCCTTGCAACTTGCCAGCCAGGCGTGCTCCATGGAATGTTTCCCAGAGAAACTAAGCAGAGGACACTAATGTTGTCTTCTGTCCAAATAAACCATTGGGAGGAGGTCATGGAACTGAGGCCATAAATGACCATCATTCCAGAAGGTTGGTGGCCCTGTGCCAGTCAATGTATTTTTTTCTTCTCTTGTGTCTTAAATAACTCACAAGTATGATTCCTTAGCATAAGGCCATGTTAACAGGTTCTATGTAAATCAGATTAGAGAAAGAAGTATTATCATTTTGTAGTCACAAGGAGGTATGTAGTAAATCAGTTTTCCATTATAGCCAGACTATACAAAATTATGTTCAGGTGACTTAATGCACAGCAGGCCCTGGAGTAATGAGAGTTTGTTGTAGTGTCAATTAGGGAAAAAATCCTCAGGCAAAATTGATGTAATTTGAAGAGCTGATTTCCATTATACATCGCTTCACTTAAAGTTCTCCAAGAACCTACTGACAATGACGCTAAGTGAGGATTTACTGTATTCTGTAGATTCCGTGAATAGTTACTCAACATGGTCTCTGTTAACCCTATCCAATTCTGACACAGACTGGGTGGCTTAAGGGAAAATTCTGCCCTTCTTCCAGATGCTAGCCACATGTTTGTTTCAGGAGGTAACCACCCTTTTACCTAACTGGCTACAAGTTGAAGGGTTCTATCACCCCCTTCAAATTTAATAATTCATTAGAATGACATACGGAACTTAAGCGTTATACTTATCTATTATAAAGGATATAACTCAAGAACATTCAACTGAAGAAATGCCAAGGGAAATGTCTAGGAGAGGCTACAGAGCTTCTGTGCTCTCTGCCAATGGAGAAGGGCACCTTCCAGGCACACCTGTGAGCTCACCACCTGGAAAGCTACATTAAGCCTTAGGGTCCAGATAATTTATTGGGATTTCATTGTATAGCTATGAGTGATTATAAATTGTCCCTGTAGCCCTCCCTGGTGGCACAGTCGTTTAAAGCATAGCACTAAGAAGCTAAAGCCACTTCAGCATGAGTTCGATCCCTGCCCTGGAGGTGACCACATGGCGTGGCAGACCTCTCCTGACCCGCCTGCTACTCCCCTCAGCAGTGTACTTCATCAGTCAGCCTTTTCTGCTCCCCACTCTGTCTCTGGTGAATCCTCTCACGACCCCTGCACCTCTGGCTTTTACCCCAGTTCTGTATGCATAAATAAATAAATCTTAAAAAAAAAATTGCCCCTGTGATGGTGCTCAGTCTTCAGCCTTCCATATCTCAAATCCAGGAGGTGAAACTGGTTCAAATTTCCAACACTTATCACATGATCCCCACTTTCTGGGGCCAGTCCCAGTAGGGAGCTACTTGGAGGCCCTCATTCACTTCACAAAGGCACTCCTATCATTTTGGAACTTCCAAGAGTCTTATGTGCTCTGTGCAAGGAAACAGAGACAAATAACATAACTGTTCTTTATTAGAAGTGATGATAAATAGATCAATAGATACACATATATAGTGAATGGAATACTACTAAGTTATTAAACACGATGAAATCTTACCTTTTGTGACAACATGGATGGAACTTGAAAAAATTATGATAAGTCAGAAAAAGACAGTTATTGGATGCTTTCATTCATATTTGGACTACCAACAGCCAGAGCAAACTGGAAGAACACAAACAAAAAGTAGAAACAAGAAATTACAGCTCTTAGCGTCTCAAAAATATGGTGGTTATCAGGGAAGAAGAGGGGTAGTTCAATGGTTAGAGAGGTCACTTTAATAGTGTGACAGCACTAGTGTAACAGGGGGTCCCCAGGAAAAGGGGAGGTTCCAGGTTCCTCCTGCCCTACTCAGGAGGAGGGTGGAGCTGAAGAGAGAAAATAATCTGGAGAGGAGACTGAGGAGGAAGGAAGCAGGATGGAGAGCCAGAAGGAGACCTAAGGAAGTCACATGGAGCAGAGACATGTAAAGAAACAGCTCGTTTCTTGGTCCTGGACTGGTTGAAAGCGATGTGGGTGAGAGACCTGTGCAGAGGTGACTATGACAGTGTCTATCTTGATTTTGATTTTGCTCTTTTCCTCCCAGGCTTGTCTGGCCATTTCCGACCCTTTTCTATGGGTCCCTGCCAGAAGGTGCTTTAGGCTTGTGGTGGGTTTTCAGGCAGTTTGGAGCCAGTCCGTTTTGGGTAGATGTTTACCCATGAGGACATGGGTAACTTCAGTTGTTTGATTTACAAATTCTATTCTTTGTCTTTTCTGTCTTGCACACTCATTGTATGAAAATTCCTTTTCATTAAGTCTTATATGTCTTGTCTTGATGTGGCAGATGGCAGAACCTACGTAAAGCAGGCAGGTCTGGGGGGTTCAGCCGTGTCCCTCCCTCTCCCTGTAACACTAGGCCTTTGCCATTGGGTAGCTGAAGTATATAAACACATAAAGATGAGAAACTACCCCCCCATTATATATTCTGTAAAACAACAAAATTTGATTAAAAATATTCTTTATTAGTCCATGAGTTCCTACTATTACTTATATCAGGGCTTTGAAGCTTAGCTTTGTCCTTTGGGTGGTGGAAAGTTACATAAAGCAAGTGGTAATTATCTTACATTGAGCAGCTATTAAGGGCCAGGTGTTCATAACACATGTCTCGAGAGCAATACTGTTCAGAGATAAACCAGGCAACTGGACTGGTCTGGACTTAGAAACAGGCGATAGCCATTGTGTAACACAAAATGCTGAAGACCTTAGATTCTGAAAGAAAATTTTAACTTCTTGCCTCCAGTACAGAAATGCTACTAAAGAGGTTTTGATCTATTAAATTTGTCTATTGCTTGGAGTCTCCCTAGTAGCACAAGGAATTAAGTCTTAGCATTATGTTGCTATCTGAAGCTACTGTATCATGAATTTGATCCCCAGCCAGGGAGCTGACCCACATGGTGCAGCAGATCTTTCTTGTCTCACCTGCTCACATGGTGCTCCCCTCAGCAGTATACTTCAGTAGATCTGCCTGTTCTGCTCCCCACTGTCTCTCTGGTGAATTCTCTCACCCCCTGCATCTCTGGCCTACATCCTAGCTTTTGTATGCATAAATCAATTAAAAAATAAAATAAAATTGGTTATTTCTTCCTACAAGCAGATTTCAGTAAACAATAAAAACAATATTTGAAAATTCTCCTTGCATAAACTTTCTCCATGATAATTATTAAAACATTGCATCATTCCCATAGACAGAAGTTCAGCAATATGACAGACACTTATTTAAATTGGGGAAGAGGAAAGGAATGATAATTATTTTATTGTCCATCAGTGTGGGCTAAATTGAAATAGAAATGAAATAGTCAAAATTTATGTTATCTTTCAGTCAATGGAACTCATGTTTACCTTTCAAAAAGTTAATTACATAGCAAACTACAGGGTATATGGCTGTCAAGAAAGCTAAAACTCTTCATAATTGTCAATATACTTTTTTTTCTTAAACATTTACTTACTTGTGCATACAGAACTGGGGTACAGGCCAGAGGTGCAGGGGCGGTGAGAGGATTCACCTGAGACAGAGTGGGGAGCGGAACAGGCAGAGTGACGAAGTACATTGCTGAGGGGAGCAGCAGGTGGGTAAGGAGAGGTCTGCTGCCAGGTGATTCATTTCTGGGGCAGGTGGGATCGAACTCATGTGGAAGTGGCTTTAAGCTTCTTAGTGCTGTGCTTTTAACCTGCTGCGTCATCAGGGAGGGCCTGTCAATATACTTTTTTAAAGTGAAGGAAACATACCTTTGGCATTATCTTAAACATAATCAGATGAGCAAATACAATAATTTTTGAACCCCAATTGTAGAAAGTGAGAAAGACATATATTTAGAAATATACAGTGTTGTAATATTACTTCAAATAATAAAAGAAAAAATCACTAACTGTTGAATATTAATAAGAGTATTAATATTAATATTAATGGCATGCTTGTAATATGTCAGACACTGTTTAAAAACACATGTATGAAATCACCCAATCATTACAATTATACCACAAAGGAGGCACGACAATCACCACTGTTTATATCTGGAAAAAAAGACACTCAGAGAGGTTAAGTAACCTATTCAAATTCTCACAGATAAAAAGATGGTTAATTATTGTAAAAATTTATAGAAAATAAAGAGTTAGGAAAATTTCATGGAGAAAGGACTTAAATAGGGTACTTAAAGATTGATGATATTTGGGTGGTGAGGTGAAAAAGGGGAGAGAGAAACTAGGTTATGTAAAGATGTCTACATGAACAAGGAGGTGGCAATGAGCTTAAAGCCACTTAAACTTTATAAAAATTATTAAACTTTATAAAAATTGTATTCCTGGAAGAGAATATAATTACAACATTAAGAAGGAAATTTTTGCCCAAAACCTTAGATAGTAATTCATGTATCCTTTATCTTGTAAAAACATTCATTATAGGTAAAAATCCAGATTAATCCAAATTGGTTAAGGAATTTCAACACCTCCATGGAGCTACATGCAAAGATCAGGCGTTAGAGTCATACTTGCTTCTATTAAATCTATATTCACTCTGAATTTCATAAGCAAAAGAGCAGAAAATTCCATTCAACTCCTGGTTCTTCAAAGCCTTTAACAAGCAGAGAGAAAGAATACACTAATCTCCACAAACATTGTTGAGAAAAGCCCGCAATGGCGTCTTCCTTTCCTTGTGACAATGGTGGCTGGGGACGTGAAAGCACGTCTTGCTCTTGCATCTGACATCTGTACCATAGCACTCTCTTCTGTGGCTAGGAAAGTGAGCGGACTGGACACCACACAGAATTTGACATGAAATCTCCTATCACCAGTTTTCAGAAACTATGTTGGGAGTTTCGGAGGCTGGACTTTAAACTAAAAAAGTTCTCATAATTTGAAGACTTGGTTATCTAAGTTCTTTCAGACTCCTTTCCCTTTAAAGATAACAGATTTCTTCTACTCCCCACCTCCACACTCCTGAGAGATTAGATGGGATAAGCCCTTCAACTTGAGGAAAGGCATTGTGATGTGATGGTTTGTCTAGACAGGTCACAATGTCCCTTCTAGGGCTTATGCCAATTGTGGGTCATTTGTGAGGTGATGATAACACCTCTACTGACCATGGAAAATTAAAGCTCATCCAAGTCAACTTTAAAAATATTGTTGCTTTTCCTACTTCTCTGAATACAGACTTAAAGGCAAATAATCAGTATATCCTGTGCATTTATTTTAGATGATTAAAAAGATTTTTAAGTGTACCGTGGGTTTGGGAGTTGGAGATACTTCAAAACTGAATGCAGAATGTGGCTTATCTGGAGAGTTCTCCCTGCTCAAAATGGACTATACTTCACCTCTCCCTTCTCAGTCAACATGGGCTGATTACCCATAATGGTAATATATTCTGTATAGAGAAATGATGAACAAAACATTATATCTGAGAAAGTAATAATCTAGGGCTAAAAGTCCAAAGAAAACCAGTGTTTACTTCTCTTAAGAATTCAAGAAAGAGAACACATTTGTCAGCAGTTGAAGCTTCTGACATTATAAAGCACAAAAGGAGTAGTGAGTGTGAGCCTCGGAGTCAGGTTGCCTGCAGTCCACTCCTGGCTCTGCCACTTTATGGCAGCATAAGACTGGGCAAATAACATCACCTCATCGTAGGACACTCATGGCAAGGTGGAGACAGTGTTAATATTGTTATGAGGATTGTATGAAATAATATGTTCCAAATGCTTTAAACCATACCTGGCATAAAATAGCCAGGAAATGTTCATCTACTATGCTATTGATGGTGTTCAAATCACTACAGCAAGTTATCAGCCTACTTTTTAAATCTTCCAGACCAGGTTGTTCCCAAGCCAAATAATGTGACATTCTAAATCTCTAAAAGCTTTTCAATTAGAAAATGTTTGTTTCAAAGCAACTGATGAGAGCATTTGAGTAAGCGCTGTTTTATGAAAAACAGAAAGCATAATATTGAGTTCTGGTTTAGCTAATTGAATCAGTAGTTAATATCAAATGACATCGGATCAGATGTAAATACTATTGATCAGGAGCATTTTATAAACTGAAGACTATGGGGGATATGAGAGAAATTTGGATGTTTTCAGTACATTATTTGAAACTAGAGTTGATTTCATGCGGTAAAAATTCCTTTAGTCACAGGAAGCAATTTATCTTATCTGAATTCTAGAGTCTTTTCCTCTAGATTTTTATAGATTTTTATACAGTCTTTTCCTCTCCTCGATTGCCTGTGGATACAACTAACACAATTAACTCAAAAGCATCCCTCCCCCCCACACACACCTTTCTTTACAGTAAAGTGATATTGTACTTCCATACCATGAGGGTTAATTTTTTAAATTCCTTTTAAAAATAAGATAGAATGTAAAATACTTTTAATGATCTTAAGAAAAACATCTTTTTGATATTCCCAAATCAGTGTATTACTCCTTGTTTCTCAGGCACAAGGATGACTTGACTATCAATGTTCAAAGGCCAGGGCTGACTCGGGAAGGGAGAACACCTAAGGATATAGTTATGCCACTGGGGTAGAAAAAGTACACGGGACTATGGTGATCACACACTGGTGAACTGGTGGTGGGAAGTCTATGGAATGAAAAAATGCATAAATTGAAGACTGATATAAAAAAATGTTTAAAAACTTTAAAATACTAAAAAAAAGGTTATTCTGCCAATGCCCAACTCATACAGAGGGAAAGCCTCGTCATTATCAAGGGAATGGTGGACGACATGAAACTCCTGGATCAGAAATGAAAGTGTTTATTACTTACAGTAATGGCAGTATCTAGAGATCAGCATTTTTTTGTTCCAGTTCCTGGAATCCCATTTCCCACAGAGATGCAAAGAAGGTCAGAGAGCATCTGCACACCCAGTAGGTTGTGTCACAGGAGAGGAAGCATGAACAGGGAAGGTGAACCTGTCATATGAATGTGAGCATGCCTGTCTTTTTGCTCTGAACAGAAATGTATCCTACTGCTCCAGTAGGAGACATGAAATCTAATCCTCAAAGGATAGTCACTACATGCATAGCCTTGAAAATTGAGTCTGGAAGAAAGGGCAGTTCGAGCCTGGCTCACAAGTTTATGCAGAAACACTAGATACCCATGGAGAATTATCTTCCAGCAGTCATCAAAACTATCTTTTGATATTCCTTTGAGTGCTTAGAATGTATCAGTGTTACACTAGTTTCAACTATTTCTAAAAGAAAGTAAAAGAAATCTGAAACTTAGTGATACTATGTAAAAGTAAGGATGCTATTTCTCATTGTAAAGGAATAACGCTCCACTAATACCAGTGAGAATGAGTACTCTTTGTCCTACTGACAATGACAGGCACTAGATTATGGCAGATGTTTGTAAGGAAAATAGCTGCAGAAAACATCTACCAAGGGGACTTATTTTGGTCAGCATTCATTTAATGAGTTAATAGAGCCTATAATCTCCTTCCCAAAGATAAAAATCTTACAAAGATTCAGTAATCCGTAATCTAGGTTAACAATTAAAATAGGCTATTCTGAGATTTTATTCTTGTGGATGAATAGTTGTGACATACAAATATGTCAAAGTTAGAGAAATGCTAGGGTCAACAAAGTTAAACAAGTATTCTTTTTTTTTTT
>NW_004567127.1:21942763-21948595 GCF_000260355.1 Condylura cristata | reverse complement strand
TTCAATCAGTGTTTTTGTGTCTTTTGGGTAGATACCTAGGAGTGGGATTGCTGGGTCATAGGGAAGCTCCATGTTTAGCAGTTTGAGGAACCTCCAAACATAAACAAGTATTCTTAATGCAGGACTTCTCAGAGCTGCAAGGAAATTAGTAAGCATTAAGAATTTCCAAGAGTAGAGTGTCCCCCAAAATGAATTTGACCACAGACCCCTATTTCTCAGAATACTCAAAAGGTTGAGTTCTACAGAAAGCTGCTTGGAAATGCCTTGTAGAGAAATGGCTTTATCTCTCTGGTAAGACTGTAATATGCTGCCTGCTAGACAGATTTTCCATAGATGTCTCCTTGCTTTCCTAATCAAAAGTTGGTGATGATATCTATTGCTGACTGAAGACCAGGAAGAATAATATGTATCATTTTAAGATGGGTATGGACATTTTTAGCACTGAACAAATACTAAGAAATCACAGATTCCAGCCAAGGATCCAATGGTCCTAAGAGGTTGTCCTAAGACCCGAAATTATTCAATGGCAGAACCATGCCTGGAACCTAGCTCATCGATCCTAACCCATGCTTTCTTAACTAACAGCAAGAAAAGTGACCATCACATCATTTATACTGAAGGCAAACCTAGCTTTCTTGTTTTCTTTTGAGAGAGAGAAAAAAAAAACATGAGTTTACTCAGGAAGTTAAAAAAAATAAGTCAGAAAGGTAGAAAGATTCAAGCAAATGTACCTTGCATCACTATAGATGTGTCTTTGGAAAGAGAGCATGTAGGCATAGTTATAACATTTTCTATGTATGTGAATCCCTGATCATGGTACTTTTCCAGAGAGAGTCATGTTCATGTGAGTAACAGGAGCATCTTCAATTTCACTACCCTGATAAGGTTTCTTCAGTCATCAATATTGACTCAGCGAGATCTCTATTTGTTCAAAAGAAAGAAACAACTCCTTGGGCTTGAAATTTTGTGCTTTTCCAGAGCTGATGTCACTTAAGTTTGATGCAATGCAAGTGAAAGTTAAACTGTAAACTGAGATGTTTTATACACTATATACTGTATATAGGTACATATACTCTCTCTATATATGATGCTAACACCGAAATTTTTAAGTTTTCGCAAAAATGAGTTACCTTTCATATGAGGTACACCCTAAGATTTTTTTTTAAAGATTTATTTATTTGTACATACAGAATTGGGGTACAGGCCAGAGGCTCAGGGGCAGTGAGAGGCCTCACCAGAGACAGAGCAGGGAGCAGAACAGGCAGATCCACGAAGTACACTGCTGAGGGGAGCAGCGGGTGGGTCAGGAGAGGTCTGCCGCGCCATGTGGTCACCTCCGGGGCAGGCAGGAATCGAACTCATGTGGAAGTGGCTTTAGCCTCTCAGTGCAGCGCTTTAACCCACTGCGCCACCAGGGAGGGCCCTAAGATTTTTTTTAATAAATAAGGAAGTTCTAATCCCTTTAAGAATGCTTCATTATCTTTAGAATAATTCAATTAATAGATAGAGAAGGTCTATCCAGCCATTTGTAGATTTAATTATTAAGTCAATAATAAGTCAATATATGTAACGCCCTTCTATGCTTAAGAAATAATATTATTTACTAATGCAGATATAGCACTGATAGGTAGGTGCAAAAAAAGTCACTCCTGAAACCTAATTTTTTCCTTTCACCTTTTTATAGATATATCTTATATGAACATTCATTTGCCATGTGATGTGATCATGGCCTGGCATATCTCATCTTGTCTAATCTCAGAGTCAAACACTAAGATATCCCAAGCATTATGAATTGCCAAGAGTAGAGTATCTCCCAAACGAATTTAACCACAGACCCCCATTTTTCAGAATACTGATCTCCCACTAAGAAATCTGTTTCAGTTATAACGTGCTTTTCAAATTAAGCAGTAAGCTGTAAATTCAGCTCATGAAGGCACAGGTAGACTGTAAGATGCTATCAGGAAAAGCACAAATGGATGAAAATTTCAAAATACTAGGTTGTCAGAAAAGTCATGAGACATTTTTGCATAGAAGAAATACATCAGGATTTTTCTGACAACCCAATATTACTTTAAAAAGTATATCATTCACCTTACTGAATAAACCAGATGGATTCAAGTTAAAAATAATTCATTTTTCATATAAGTGAGTAGTGGTTAAGCACAACAACTTTGATAATAGAGTCACCTGGGTCATAATCCTAATTTCTTGTTCTCTCTAGTCATAAGACCTAGAGCTAGTTGCTTGATTACTAGGTGTTTCAGTTGTCTCCTCTGTCAATAGGAGAAAATAAAGCTGCCTGGCTAGTAGGTAGTTACTGAGAACACATATGAAACGACATACCTAGTAAATGTTCATTCATCATAATTACTTCCAAAGGCTATCTTACAAGTTACTAGGCACAGCCACTTTTATTGTGTGTGTGTGTGTGTGTGTGTGTACTTGTAAGGAGAAAGGAAGAATATAAAATATTCAAAACTGATTTTACCCAAGGTTTTGTAGTATCCTATTTTTAGTTCCTCAGCACCATCATTCCCTGGGATAAATTTAGATGCCATTTTTAGGGTCAAGACTACAATTGATTACATAACCTTTTGGGAACTTTCTGCTCACAAGACATTTTCTAGGGGAAGGTTTTTTTTTCCTTCCTGTCTTATGTCTTAACATTTTTAGTGGGTAGGTCAAGGAGTTCAAACTTGTTGTAAAAGGTGGCTTTTATCTTGCAACTGTTAATTCAGAAGGTGCTAATGGTTGCAGTAGGGGTAATAGTCATAACTTAGAACAACAGTTTTCTCTTAGGCAGAACCTTCCCTAAGTACCAGAAATGGCCTAGGGAGCAAAATGTACAAAGGGCGTGTGTAGAGAATACAAGCAAAATTCTGCAAGTTGTTTTGGTTTAGAACTTAGATTTTACTTTCACTATTACTAGACAAAATCAACCGACAAAATATATAAAACAAAAATAGCAGTTTGGTCTCTAAGAACAAAGCCTGATTGAGAAACCACGGTTTAGGAAGATAGAGGAATATTATACATTCTTTCAGTATAAACCATTTATGACTAAAGGGTTCCCTTTCTAAGAGTCCATAGTTTAAGACAATTTACACGAAAAGTCAAAACCAGAAGAAGTTGAAACTTTCAAGAACTTGAACTCATTCTTTCAACATTTAATACCAGGTTCTGTGCTAGCTGTCAACACAGAGGTGAATAAAGATACAGTCCTTGCTGGAGGGGCTACTGGCTAGGAGAGAAGCAGAAAGTATAGAGATGAATAGTAGCAGTCCATGGTAAGTGCTGAAACAGAGTTTGGAACTAAATGCTATAGGAGTACAAGGAAGGGAGAGTGAGCTTGGGTGGACCCATAGGGGCTTCACAGGTAAACTGACTTTAGAATGAGACCCTTAAAAAATGATGCAGTCCAACCTACATTTTCTTGCCAATGGCAACAAAACACAATGCAGTATAGTTAACTATTTCCATACCACCCACTAAAAATAAAGGATTGCAGATATTCTTTCTAGGTCTCAACACCCCTAAAAAGTAAATAGATGTTAGTGTTCTACTAGACAGGGGTTCTATGATTAAGCAGCGTTGGGGGTGGGAGGGCATTTGACATAGCCAGATAAGTAGCAGATGCCACACTTGAAACAAGATCCTTGTGATTCCAAAGCCTTTAACAATGGTCTTTCACTGCCTAGAAAGAGCTACTTCTTCTCTGTTGTCAGCTAGTACACAGTTAACTCACATGTCGAATCTAAGTGTGGGATTCACTCTGAAAGCCCTCTGGGAAGTCCAACTTTGACCAAAATAATTGGGAATTAAGAGAAAAGTCAAGCTGGTGCTCAGTATATCCAGGTCATCTCACACAGAGCCCTTTCCTTCCTCTGAACTTCAACCACATTCAGTTCAAACCAGTTCATTGCAAAACTATGCATGCCAGTTCTCTCTCCTGTGAAGACCTTGGTGTCCCCTTGTGGGTTACACCCTGGGCTTGTTCAGGGTGACTGTTATTAGAGACAAGGTGACTAGGCTCATTAAGGTTGACTTGCTATAAAATCAGATGAACTAAGAAGAGCAATGCCTCTCAGACCTAGTGGGCATGTAAATCACCAACCTGCACATATAGAAATATCACCATCACTTTTAGAAGGCAGGCACAGAGGAGGCAAAGATACTTTGATTAAGCAAGGGGTGGGAGGGATGGGAAGGGGACTCAACTTGCAGGGATTCAAGTCTTTTATCTAAACTTTGTTGCACTTCCTAGTCCTTTTGCTTTCAGGGCAATGAGGCCCACCACTTACTGAGTGCTCACAAAGTGCTCAGCACTGTTCTTGGTGCTTCAGGTCCATTGCCCAATTCTCTCAGCCAGATAGGAGGATAGTAGTAAATTTCCCTATGTTACAAAGGAAGAGTAGGGATGTATTTCTGGTTCACCTGAGTCTAAAGTCTAAAGTTGAGTAGTTCCATGATACTGGCTTGCAAGGGAACATTTCAGAGATGCCAAGTTACAAGGAGGTGTGTGTGTATGGGGTGGGGGGGAGTAGAATTGGGGAGGAGACACTCAAAGACTTCCTGCAGCATAAGGCCTGCTACAGGAGGCCTTACGTAATTGTGCTCTTAGTAATTGTCTCATGGAGACTGAGTCCAAGAAAGGTTCTAAAAGCAGATCTACATCAGGTAAGTACCCTGTGGCTTAGTTATTTTCTCACAAATTGCTGAAGTCAGCTTCTACCTTTTCCCTAGGAACTCTCCAGAAAATTTCCCACCTGCTATCTAGGGGGAAGGTCCCACCCTAGATTTGTCTCTCAATCCAGATTAAATTCACTTCCTAAATCCTAAAAGGGTGTAAGGTTGCTTCTGGGAAGGCCACCAGCAACTTTACTGGAATTGAAAAAAAGAGTAGTAGCTTACCAGGCAAGCAAGGGGAGTAAAAGCCCAAATGAACTATTTGGGGGCAAATGTTCTTTTCGTTTTGTCTTGGAAATAGAAATGGGATCAAAAGAGATACCTGCTTTAAGGCATGCTATGATAGAACCAACCAGCTAGCGAAAGGTGAGTAGTTATCTGTTCATTGCTCTCTTTACAGACATCTGTCTTTTCCTAACTGCCAGGGCAAAAGAACAACTTAATTTTTAGTGTTCTTACAGTATTGCCAAGGCATCCAGAAGATTCTATCTTACTTAGTATTCTTGTCTGTACATTTTTTTTCACTAGGCATATTTTCATTGTCATCAGCTTTCAAGAAGGCAGAGCTGCTTTTCTTTTCTTTTATTTTCTTTCCTTCTTTCTTTTTCATCCTGGGAGTATGGGCCTGGAGAGAAGAAAAGAGTGGTTCTGATCAATAAGGAACCACCCCTCTTTCAAGATGCATTTTAAACAACAGGTAGTTTATAGGTGCACCTTCAGCTCGGGAGCACCACAAAACCAGGAGAGGCATTCGATTTCAGTCTTCCTGGACCCTGTTGAGAGATCAAGGAGTCTGGCCAGTAGGAACACGGGGATTCCCGTCCAAGAGGACACTCAGTGTCACTGGTCTCCTGGGCTGCAAGGTTCAGGGAAATCGGAGTTTGCCTTTCTGGCTCCACTCCCTCTACGAGCCCTCCCCACCCTCCAGTTCTTTTGTAACCCTCCTGCCCTTTGTGGGGAGGGGTGACGTTTAAGAGGCTAAGAGAGGGATTTTAGGTCCATCCCGACCGGGTACTTCCGAGGGGTTCCCAGAGGATTCTTTTACTGCTGATCCCTCTAACTTACCCCGGGAAGGAGCTGCGGTGGCCGAGCAGACGCCGCGCGCCGAGAAACCCCAGGTTTTCCGCGCATTTTGAGGCGGGGACC
>NW_004567127.1:21930439-21941925 GCF_000260355.1 Condylura cristata | reverse complement strand
CCCCGCCCGCGCCTGCCCCGGGGACCGGGCGAGGGACCCCAGCTGGCGCCGAGCGAGCGTGGCCGCGGCCGGCTCTGCAGACTCGGGGGTGGGGTGAGGGTGGGGGAGACCGGGAGAAGACCGGACCGGGGCTGGGGCGCTGGTGGGTCTCTTACCTTAAACATCTCCGAGACCCCAGGGCCTGTCGCTTCTAGTCCTTTCCACCCTGGCCAGCCCCGAGCGCCTGAAGTTAGCACTTTGGTGAAGGGCGAGGGCTGGAAAGGTCTCGGAGGGGGCCGGGAGCACGCTGTGGGCTGGGTGGCAGGACCCGAGCCGCTGCGGGCTGAGCGGGACTGAGCGGATCTGGGCGGGCCCAGAAGCCAGGTGTCTAGGCCGGCGGCTGAGGCCAGCACCGCTGTCTTCCACCTCAAGCCAGACTCGCCCATCTTTCCATTTGCAGCTGGTTCCCAACAAGGAGGTAGTTAGGGATAGAATTAGCAATTCGGGAACCTTAGGATGTGCTCTGTCGACACTAATTACTTTTTTTTCTCCCTCAACCAATTTTCCCACCCCCATCCCACGCCTGGCAGTCTATACATAAATCAGATTCCAGATCCTTCCAAACCTCACATGGTACCTCCCTTTGCCTAGCCACCGACTAGCCCAGGATGCCTAAGTCAGAGTCTTAGGGCCAAACTTCTCATGGTTTTAGATTCTTTGAGCTTTCTAAACTACTAGCAAACAAGTTAGGAAAAACAAGTTTCCCTCCTTCTTAAAGTAAACATTAAGGGCTAGTCAATCTGTGGGAGTGCTGGCGTTGGACAGAGGAAGGTTCGAGTGACCCTATTTAACAAAGCCTTTTTCTCTGGTGGAGAACTGGGCAAAGGAAATGGCAGTCAGCCCTATTTCAGTTATGTACTTCTTAGAAACCCTCGGTCAAGTAAGAAATGTGGTCTTAACCAACTGCCACGTTTTGGGACAGGTATGAAGTTTCTTCCCAAGGCATTGGGAGGCTTCTGTGGACAGTCATTAAAATGCCACCAAGATGACAGAGCAGGAAAGTGATGGCAACCCTCACAGTTGGCATAACGCTGCAAAATCACCAGAGCCAATCAGCTTCATAAATTTATAGTACACATGTTCTTTCTTTGTTTTAAATGATTGGATCTGGTGACCCACAGTGTTCACAAAATTTGCTCAGATCCATAAGTCATGTATCAGATGTGGGGACATAGCTAACAGTTAGATGTATGAGGTCTACCATGTTTGAATTCCTGGGGCTTGATTAAATAGGGGAGACAGAGAGAGAAACCCTGACTTGTTTTACTTTGGAGTGATTGACTTAAATATTGTCTTGAGGTCGGCTTGCTTGTTTGCCTCTCAGGGGTGGTGGGAACAGCTTTGTAAGCATGGGCATTTTTTATGGTTCATGTAATAGATTGAGATCCACCAACCCAGTGATCATATCAGAGATAGCAAGCATGTTTATCTATTTTGTTCGTAATAGTCATCAGCGTCTTGTTAATGGTACTAATCACTTATTTCTCAGATTAATCATTTTTGTTGAACAAAATGTGCTTTTTGAAGGAAATGCTTTAGGGCCTCCATGGTAGCCTAAGGATTAAGTCTTAGCTCTATCACTTCTGCCTCCTGAGTTTGATCCCCAGCCTGGTTGCTGACCCATGTGGCACAGCAGACCTCTCCTGTCTCCCCCACTGCTCCCCTCAGCAGTGTATTTCAGTGGATCTGACTACTCTACTCCCCACACTCTGGTGAACCCTCTCACCCCCTGCACCTCTGGCTTACCCCCCAGTTCTTCTATGCAGAAAGAAAATAAAATATAGGAAATGCTCTTATGAAAAAAAATGTATCCAGGTGTATGAATGAAAAGATAAATAATTTTACACTTTAATGACATTTGTCTTTTAAAAACAGTACCAAGAATTTTTAACTCCTAAGATGTCCATTTTTACTGTTTTTCTTTTTTTTTTTTTAAGTGACCTGTAGTATATTTAAGTTATGGTCACTGAAAACATTGTAATAGAGCTCACGCTTAAAAAGAAATGCATTGGAAGCTTGCACTTGTATTACCCAGCATTGTGTCCACACATTATGTGAGAATTTCACAGTAAACCCTTGAGGTAGTAAACCCTTGAGGTAGATGGTGCCCCCACCCTCACAAACATGTAAAGAAGGAGGAAGAGGTTCAGAGTTTGTGATTTCCTCAAGACCATTCAGCTAAGGTTGTGCTTACATGAAGCCTTAATTGTGTACTTTTTCTGTTATCCCAAACTGCCTCTTTTTCTAGATATGTAATGTACCATAAGACTATATGAGCAAACCGAGGTCAGAAAGTAAAGTCACCTATCCTGGATGCTCCTTGTATCTAATAGTAGCAGAATTCAAATTGGACATGAGCGCCATCTCTGTCCCAAACCCATGTACCTGCCAGTGACCTCTTAAATGGCTGATTAAGAGCTTGAGCTAAAAGACATTTTGTTCCTGCCACCAGCTATTCTCACCTAGCTGAGGTTGGACTTGTGGGCTACAACACACTCCCAAGATTTTATACTCAATCCCTAGAGTGCTGGCTGGATCTCAGCACTGAATCACTGATGAAAGCATATTGCAACCCAAGAGAGTGACATTACTATGAAGGTATCCTTAAAGCCACTTAATTTCTTTTAAATATAAACCATTCTAGATTGGCATAGGATAAAGGATGAGACCAGAAGGTGGGAAAATCTGTTCTTAAATTCTGGCTGTGGTGCACAGGAGTGCAGACTAATTCACACTTTGAACTTCTTTGAGCCCCAGTGTCTTCATATGCACTGAGGCTCATAAAGTCCGCCTAGCTAGATCACTGTGAGATTAAATGTAACAACCTGTGTAAAGCATGGCTTGTCACTTAGTAGATACTACATAAAAGGGATTAACACTGCTCCATCCTAGCACTAGTTGAAATTCCTCTTGTATTTCCCTTTATGTGCCTTTTACATGCATCTAGTGATTACTCAGTGCTATCAGTGATTCACTCTTCCTACAGGTATTCAGAGATCTGATCTAATCTTTAACATCTTCAACTTTTGAATCACATCCTTTTTGTTACTATCCTGACTTATAAGCATTTATTCACCTTGTACCTCACCCAAATTTGCATATGATTTTTAGAATTTCACCAGCCATTTCAGTGGATTGGAATTTGTAATTTTTGGCAAGCACACTTTCCTGTTTTCTACCTCTCCTGAATTCTCAGCCTTCCTTATCACCCAAGGCACCATGACAATCCTGGTATCTTCCTAACACATACCTCACTCTTGACCAAGCCTTTCCCAGCAGAAATGCTACACCTCCTCTAAAGACCAGTCTAAGTGAAACAGCCTTCCTGAGCCCACATACCTCCCCTTTAAATCCTGTGTCAATTCACTCTTAATTCTGACAATTCCTCTAATGAGTTTTTAAAAAATTAACTCTTTGAAGTCAAGGATGTTTTTATGTGTCCTTATATTGTTTAGTGCAAAAATTAGGATGGTTCCTTTATTTTGAATGAAAGATGAGTCAGATATCCTAAGAGAGATTCTTAGAATAATTAGGAAAATATAAAAACTATTTGTCTCTGTTAAATGATTATTATTTTTCACTTCATCCCAGTCTTTTCCACCAATTTAATAGATATTACATCTCCTGAAAGGTGATAATTCTGTAATTACCATGTCAGCTATCTTTGTTTTGTTAATAAATTGATCCCATGGTGAATAATAACCTCATTAGGTTGCAAGTACATTGAACACATCAACAGAATTTGAGTAGTTTGGCATTTTATATGGAGTAACAGTCCAGATGGGTTTCTTTAATTAGGAATAGAATTTACCTAAGAGAAAGGAATATCTACCTTGGAGAGAAGGTTAAGAAAATAAGCAGCAAAGTGTCCAAACCCCTTTGGTTAGAAATTGGGCTAATCACTGCACAGTGTGGCATCTACAACCAGAAGTGATCTTCAGAGAACAGGGAAAAGACCTAGAAAGTCTGTCTCATTACCAGTTATGAGGGGTAAAAAGTTAAAAGGGGAGGTAAGAAAATGAAGCACTGCTAAACAATTGTATGGCTGAGGTCTGCTAGACATTGGTCATTCTAGACCAGAGAAATAGTCAAGAGACTGAAGAATCAAAATGGGCAAAGGAGCCTCCCTGGTAGCGCAAGGGGTTAAAGCTCAGCACTATGAAGCTATCCACAGCCACTGCAGCATGAATTCAATGCCCAGCCAAGAAGCTGGCCCACATGCCATGGCAGAATTCTCCTCATTTTCCCACTGCTCCCCTCAGCAGTATGTTTCAGTACATCTGCCTGTTCTGCTCCCTGCTCTGTCTCTGGTGAATCCTTCACACCCCTGGCCTGTACCCCAGTTCTTGTATTGCATAAATAAATTAAACTTTTTTTTAAAAATGGGGAAAGGGGAAAAACTGGTGTGGCCTCAAACATCTAGTATGTAATTGTGCACCCTTTGCACTTAAAGCTGATACAGAAGCCTAGAGGGTTATCTCAGAGCTTTGCTTTAAGTAGATTGGCAAGAATATATTGTAAATTTCCCAAGTGTTAAAAGGTAGAGAATGACTGAACTTTCTTTCCAATATTGTGCATGAAACAAAAAAGAACCTGAGAATTCTACTTTGATGCATAACTTACTGTCAAAATTAGGGAATGAATTTGGGATCATTTTCCTAGCATTGGATGAATATCCTTTTAAAATGGGGTTCTGCAGTCTATGGGGTTCAGAATATGAGTAGAGTTCAGAAAGGAAAAGGGAAAATTGGCAAAACCCAAAAATCAATTTTGAATTGATTCTAAGATGCTTTAAAGCTTAGGGAAGTAATGGAAAATGTTCCAGATGACTGAAATATTTTGAATCAGAGGAATCCAGGAGAACTATATATTCCTTAAAGAACTCTTCTACAGAATCAGGACAAACGGTATTCCCACTTTTGTCTTATTAGTGGCTGTCATGGGGTAGCGGAAGCAGGAATAGAAGTGACTGCAGCAAGATTCTCTGTAGGGTGGTGAAATCTTCTGGAATGAGTGGCGAGGATGCACAGCATATAAGTGCAGTTAATTCCTCTGAGTTCTACATATGTTCACGTTTAAGAAAATAAAGTTTATATTATATGATTCTTAAAACATAAAATATAGTGACCACAAGTCTGTGAAAAGAAGACACCAAAGAGGGAAAAAAACATGTCCTTGTGTTGGGTACAGGTAGACTATCTAGTTCTAGAGTCTGCCCTGTGTTTATTTCTTGTGCTGATGCCGGAGGTGGCTCAGGGGTTACTCTGACTAGCTGGGAACCTGGTAAATGGAGCTGCCTCCTCTAGCCCTGGAGCTGGCGCTGAAGCTGGCGTTGATCTGTCACTTGCTGTCTAGACACAGCAGCATGTTTAGAGTGGGTCCAGAGCTGGCTCTATGTCAGATGGTTGTACAGGAGATGGATCAGAGCTTAATCTGCATCTGAGTCTCTGTCGCAAGGCTCTGTCTCTGGAATTGATAGTGGAACAGGTTCTAGCTCTAAAACTCAAGCTAGAACTAATACCAGAGTTGCTGATAGAGCAATCTTTATCTTAGGCTTGCTGGTAGTGGTGGTACTTGAACTACTTCTGGCATTGGAGAGAGACAGAGAAGGTATTCCCACTACTTCTAGCATCGGAGAGAGAGGGAGGGAGAGGGAAGGAGAGGAGAGAAGAGAGAAGGAGAAAGAGAAGGATGGGGATGTAGAGCAAAGTTCATTTGGCTGAAGCAAACAAACAAAAAATCTCTCGGTTTCAGTCTCTCTCGTGAAATACTGAACGTGCTGGTGCTCACACAGAAGTGTTCCTTATTCTTGTTTTTCTCATTATTTCCCCCCTCAGAACTCTTCATAGATAAATTGTAATATCATGATATACTGTGTGTCTATTTATGCACTATGATCCTTAAAATCATTATTTTAAGATGTTTTGCCCTGTCCCCTAAAACCAGTTTTGACAGAGGCAAGAGTACCAGCTTATTGAGAACAGTGATAATGCATGTTTCTGTAATACATCGGAAAATCACACAAGGGCCATATGCAAATAAAAGACATGAAGTGTAGTCACGGGTATTTGTATGAAAGCATATGCCACGCTAAACACCACGTCCTCTTGAATGAGATTGAGATCTTTTTAATGTTTATCCAAAAGTATACTTTATTGGCTTTTACACTTAGGTGAATAGATAGATAGACAGACAGACTCCCAAAGTTAACCTTAGAAAATTATTAATTTCATTGTTATCATTCTAAGCCTCTACTACCTCCATCCTGTCACTTCCTGATTGGGTAAGCCCTCCCCTAATACTCAGCATGGTTAATTGCTGTTATGCTAGGAAAGCTCTGATATTAGCCATTCACTCTTAAGTCTGGTTAATTATACATGAGTATAAATTAATTTGTCTTTATCAGAGCATTTGTCTCTTAAACAATTATTTATAATTATGAAATATGCCTTCCCTCTTAAAGAGATTTCACTTAATAATGAGTAGCTATTTGATGTAGGTAGGACTCTGAGGTCATTCATAGCTTTTTTTCTAAAAAGATTTATTCATGCATACAGAACTGTGGTACAGGTCAGAAGTGCGGGGTGGGGGGTGAGAGAATTCAGCAGAGACGGAGGAGGGAGCAGAACAGGCAGATTAACGAAGTACACTGCTGACAGGAACAGTGGGTGGGTCAGGAGAGGTCTGCCACACCATGTGGGTCACCTCCCTGGCTGGGGATCGAACTCATGCTGCACTGGCTGCTATAGCTTCATAGTGCTGTGCTTTAACCCATTGCACCACCAAGGAGGGCCCCTATTCTTAGCTTTTTACGTTCTGTTCCTTGCTTTGGTTCACTAGGAAGCATCAGTCTGGGCTGGGAGCTTCTAGAAAGATGTGTCTTCTTTATATGTTGACTTCCTTCAGTGTTTGGAGTCTGTCAGCCCTTACACGTTGCTCCCTCCAAAACAACTCATCTCCTCCAACTTTGAGTTTATTCATAGTATTCTTTTCCCTTTCCTTGAGTTTCCAAAGATCTTTGTTTTTCAACATCCTTTCTCTTTATTTGATTGTTGGAGCTGCACTGAAATTTCCGTGAGGGCAGAGACTATATCTGACTGTTCACTGCTGCAATCACAGCCCTGCAGAGTGCCTGGAAGGCAGCGCTTCAAGCAGTAGGCATGGACTAAACATTTAAGGGTCTGTGTTACATTGACATTTCTAACCTACCATTGTGGTATATTCATTTCCCTTTGGATTATTTGTAATTCTAGTAATGCAATTTGACAGTGAAATTAGAAGTTACCCTCCTTAATAAGATCATAAAATGTGTATTCAAACATTTTTATAAGTGGTTGGAAATCGGGATTACATATTATATAAACTGTGAAATTGGGATATCAAAATAAAGCCTCAGTAAAAATCACTAAGTTAGCTAAATGTATGAAGACACACAGATACTATAAATTCTGCATGTATATTTGAAGAACTTGTCAACTCCATAAAAATTACCAACTGGTCCTTTTCAGATATTTTTAGAGATTTGTGAAAATTAGAAACAGATTCAGATATCTTTTTAAAAAAAATAGGAGGAGAAATACCTACAAATGCAACTTCTGGAAGAATACTGTACAGGATCATTTAGCTAATCACCTTAATTTTTTCATTTTTAAGATTTTTATTTATTTATGCATACAAGAACTGGGGTACAGGCCAGAGGTGCAGAAGGTGAGAGGATTCATCAGAGACAGTTTGGGGAACAGAACAAGCAGATGTAATGAAACACACTGCTGAGGGCAGCAGCAGGCAGGTCAGGAGAGGTGCTGTGCTATGTGGGTCACCTCCCTGGCCAGGAGGCGGCCAGGAGTAGCTGTGGAGAGCTTCATAATGCTGTATTTTAACCTGTTTTGCCACCAGGGAGGATCCACCTTAATTAAAAAACAAAAAAAAAACACAAAAATTTCATTAGGAAAATACTGTCAAGCTTATTTGTATTATCTCTTACATTAGCAAAGTTCAGGGTATTGTTATCAGCAAAGTTAGGAAATGCTGCATACAAGTAAGTATTACAAACAGCTTTCTAGTTAATGCACCATTTTGCATTTTCCTGTGACCAGAGAATGGTCATCGAGAGGCACTAGCAGCTGGAGGTGGGTTTAGGGTTAGGACCTGAGTTGAATGTTTGAACATTTAACCTAAGAATCTGGATGTGATCACAAAAATCTTGTGCCTGATATCCCTATAAGTGGCCTCATGGTGAGTACTGTGGATCGATATTGATGTGAAAATTGAGAATGAACTTGGTACATTGAAATAAAATGAAAAAAATAAATAATCAAAAATAACCAATGAGATTCATTTAAGAGAAATATAGGGGTTACCTTGAAGAAAAACATATGAATGTATTAACCACATAAATATATTAGAGTTTTATTTTATATCACCAGCATTTAGCAAAGTGTCTGACATCAAAGGATGTATAAATATTTGTTGAATGAATGAAATGAAGGATGAAGAAAGACTAACTCTATGTCATTAGAGCAGAAGTAAAATTATTCCTAATGAGGTGGTGATGGATAAATCATACACTGAATGGAGCTCTAGAAAAAACTTTTTGGACGAATAATTTATAAGCATGTGTTAAAGTTTAATTTCCACCTTACATAGAGGGCATAAAGTTTCTGGTAGGTCAATTCACAAATTTATTCTCAGTAAAGACATTTTACGAGAAAAGTAAATGGTGAGATATCATTTTAGACTAAATAAAAATGTGTGTTCAAGGTCACTAGACTCGACTAAGAGCTGACATTTAACTGGGTGGCTTCAGAGCTGGTTTACAAGGACAGTTCTTACTTCTTTAATATTAATTAGAAAATTGTTTAAGCAGTTGATCAGGAATGTTTATTTCTTCATAAAAAGGAATGTTGTGATTTATATATTGTTAATAGATCTGTCTCAAATTTTTAAGTAGTCACCACTCAATTTAGAAAATCTTTGTGATCTGTGTGGTCAAGGAAAGTTCCCTCTATCGCATTCCATTTTTGTACTAATGTCACTGAATTTGCTACCTATTCATTCACTTCTTAGCTTTTTAGCCATATATAGTCATAGTTACCAGCAATATTTTGGTATTACTTTGAATTTTTTTCTTTTTTTTTTAAAGATTTATTTATTTGTGCATAGAAAACTGGGGTACAGGCCAGAGGCTCATGGGCAGTGAGAGGCTTCACCAGAGACAGAGTGGGGAACAGAACAGACAGATTGATGAAGTACACTGCTGAGGGGAGCAGCGGGCGGGTCAGGAGAGGTCTGCCATGCCATGTGGTCACCTCCGGGGCAGGCGGGAATTGAACTCATGCAGAAGTGGTTTTAGATTCTCAGTGCTGTGCTTTAACCCGCTGTGCCACCAGGGAGGGCCCCTGAATTTTTTTCTTTTTTTTTTAATCAGGGAAGGGTTTAAAAAAATAATGCAGATTGTCACTATTTCATTATTACTTATTTTGTAGGGGGACCCAGTCTATAGCTTATGTGTTCATCTAGAATGTTTTATTTTAACAAGTACAACAAGAGGTATTGATTTATTCATAGAAGCCACCTTGTTATATGTGCAACAAATTTACTACCATACTGAAAAACTAATAAGCTAAGGAATTCTTTGTGGACATTTTGTAAAATCATTAGTCATATTTTTAATTGTTTCTTTCAGGCCAGAATTACTTTTTATTATCCTCTCAACTTGTTTTTTCTGAGGTCAGGTTCCCAGAAGCATCCAATTCCTCTCCATCACTTTTGCTTGTAGTTTCACTGTGGTATCCATCTTTCCTCAAAGACCTCTTTTCCTTCAGAGATTCTGGTCCATCTAGGAAGTTGAGATTCTGAAGTATGTAGACCAGATACAAGACTATTATCCAGGGAGAACATTTAGGTGTTGTTGACATTTATAAAACACGGTGTTAGACCTTATTGGATTGTCATACCAAATTAAATGCAATTCATCTGTAAGTATGACATATTTGGCATAGCGTGTTACAATTTAGGCTTCTTCAAGTATGTAATTCAAGTACATACTATACTATACTATACATTAAGAAAGACAGATTTTTAATGAGCCTATCTAGTAGCTCCATTACCAGAAGTGGCTCAGTTAGTATAGTAATGACTACTATTCACTGTAATTTTGTGGACTAGACAAACCTACATATATCACATTTTCCAGAATATCATCAGGGATTACATGATAATGATATTATCTGCAGATAGATTTTTATCATTTTTAAGTCTAGTAAGAGGAGGTAAAGTTTAATGAAATAATCCTTAATATTGTCTTTGAAAGGTACTCCTTTTAAAGCATTCTTAATGTTCTCCTGAGTATTCATTAGTTTCTAGTCCCAACTTTTTCTGTTAATCATTTTATGCAGGATATTCTCCCTTCATGGTGGTGGCATGCTAGAAATTTTACAAGTTCAAGAAGTCTAAAGAATTTGCTCACATTGGGTAAAATACTAAGAAATACAGTCCCTCAAATCCTAAAATTGGGCTTCTGACATATACAGATTGCTTGAATAATATATTAGAGATGTGCATTTGATAGAGTTGCAGGTGTAACCAGCAACAAGAGATGTTTATGTTAAAAGCATTTTAACTTTTAGATCTTTTTATGCTACTTATGAATGTTCTGAAATACATTGAATGAATGTACAGTTAAATTAAGGGTTAGAAATAGTCTAAGAGAAAAAACATGGTCTTTATCAAATACCTTTCAGAAAATAAAACATCAGTCGTGGGATAGTTTGTGTCAGATACCCTTCAGGCATATAAGAGCGATAAACTTGGCACAAAATAAAAAATCAACTATTCGGGGAAGCGTGGGTGAAAAATCAACTATTGGAAGGCACTGGAGAGCAAGCAAGCAAAAGCAAGTAAAAACTGGAAGGGAGCTGATCCTTGAATCAAAGGAACAGCACTAGGTGATATTTGAAGTAAACTTCTCTAGTGAAGCAGTTCCCAGTCTATGCTAAATCTTAAACCAGATGCCGCAGTCACATTGACTTGGAAAGTCAGAGGAAGGAGTTTGTCCTTCCTTTCATAGTGGCAAGAAAGTGGAGAGGAAACCCTGAATGAAAGTCACATAAACATCTCAAAATATGCATATAAACTCTCTAGATCGCTACCAGACTCCAGAAATTCTCCTGGAGATGATACTCTTTGAACCTGGCTGCAAACAACAACCGAAGGGTAGAAGACCTGAACAGATGTTTGACTGTTGCTCACCTACAGAAACAGAGTTTGAGTTGACTATAACCAAGTTACCGACTTGCTAAAAAGAGTCAGTGTTCTTCAAGGAAAGTTTACATACTTCAGAGCCTCTGTAATAGTTCAAAGAATGATAGATTTTAAGACAGAATCAATGAAATGGAAAATAGGTGAAAGATATATTGATGTGAAAATTGAGAATGAACTTGGTACAT
>NW_004567127.1:21927083-21928795 GCF_000260355.1 Condylura cristata | reverse complement strand
GGGTGGGGATCAAACTCATGCTAACGTGACTTTGGCATGTGCTTTAACCCTCTGTGCCACCAGGGAGGGCCCTGCCTTCTAGATTTGTAAGTGAAGGAACAAATCTTTGATGCAAATATATGTGCTGTTTAGTGTATATCAAGCATATTTTGAGTTTAACCTAAGTTATATTGATGAAGATCCATTTTTATTGCTTTAAAATTGGAACATATTCTTAAAGCAGCATTTTAAATGTTGCAAATAAGAATATAGATGCCCAAATATTAAAAAGTATTACTCTAAATTGGCTTATTAACTAGCAGATCTTTTGTGATAATTTGCATATTATGATATTTATTTGTTTAATGTATATAACTTACAGGTTTTCCATATAATTACAGAATTGTGCAATTTAATTTTACATTTTTGTCACTCCTGAAAGAAATCAGCATTCATTAGCTATCACATTCCACCATAACCCTACTTCTCATCCCAAGCTCATGGCAACCACTAATTATTTTCTGTTCCTATAGATTTGCCTAACCTGGATGCTTCATGTAAATAATGTCATATGATATGTGGCATTCTGTGGTTGGTTTCTTTAACTTCTTTAACACACACATACATATTAACACTTGTGGTTCATCCATGTTGCAGAATGATCAGTTCTTCTTTTCTTTTCATTATCAAATAATATTCTATTATATGGATACACCACTTTCTGCATATATTCACCAATATTCATCAGGTGATGGACATTTATATTTTTCTACTTGGGGGCTATCGGAATAATGATCCCATGAACACTCATGTGCAGGTTTGGGGGTAGACATTCATTCTCATAGGTATGTGTAGAAATGGAATATGGTGACCATGTTTAACATTTTGATGTAAATGAGGTATAATGTTTACATCAGCTCCCAAATTAGAATAAAATAAGAACTAAGACATGTAACTATCTTCAATAAAATTTAGCAAGATATTTTTATGTCAAAATATTCATCATTGCCATGAGTATCAACTGAACTTTTGATTTTATAATTCAGCCATAGCGTGCAAGTGCTGTTAAAGCACTATTAAATTTCTTTGGATTAAAGCTTATGATTAAGAAATACAGAAATGGCTGTTGAAGGCTGAACTGCTAATTATTTGCATGTTATTTGGTTCCTTATTTGGATAACCACCCTTAACAACAAGCTTGCCTTTTGTGCATTTCCCCCTCTTTTTGTTGTAGAAATGGAGGAAGATGTTTTACATATTCCGTTATTCTAGATATTTGTAACTGTTCATTCACTTCCTCCTGGAAAATGTGTGCACCATTCATTTGAGTCTTTACGGCTCTACAAAGGGATAAAACACTTCTACAAGTAAAACAACTTTCACTGGTTCACATTCTTTTAGGCTCCGCTTTTTGGCCTGGAATGGTGGCAGAAGAACTGTCTTGGTAAATTGTAGATTCTGTCTGTTTTAGTCTACTTAGCACTAATCTTTAAATTCACTGTTAGACCAAGACCTGACAGAAATTACCCTAAACTCTCTTCACAGCTCTTGTGAAATCACTCAGATGGATTTTTCCCTCTTCCCTTTATTTCGAAGTGAGTGTATTTGTTTAAAGGAACTGTTCTCCTAATACACGAAGGACAAACAACTGTCACCATTTTACCTTCTACCTTAGAGGTGAACTAAGCAAGTAAAAAGCTATAGGTCTAGAACACACCTGAGGAACTTACCCC
>NW_004567127.1:21903718-21926770 GCF_000260355.1 Condylura cristata | reverse complement strand
AAAAAAAAAAAAAGGAGATAGCTTTATAAAAAAAAATAAAGAATATATACCTGCTCATCCCTAAACTTCCTGGTTAAAGGCTTTAGTTGTTTCTTAGTAATATAATCCATGTTAAGCATGCGATGTGTCAAATACATGTTCTGTGGAAGTCCTTACACTGAGAATATGGGACGGAACTGTGGTTCTACAGTTGACTCCCCTTCCTGGGAGTCCCTTGTGTCCTAAGTGTTCCTCGAATATGGAGATACCTCTGATCTCATGCTGGAGAGGTCTGTGTTAACTCCAACTCAGGTTCCTAGAGCCCACACTGTCCTCCAGGTTCTCAGCTAGAAAGCAGATGGTCCTGTGCACACTGGCGTGAAAGTTCTTTCAGATGGTCATTGGACTTTGCTGTTTGAAAGGTCACATTGCTTTTTATCAGTGAATAATCCAAGGTTCAAGAAGAGAAACACAAAGGACTTCAATGGCATACAAGCCTGAAGTTTCTTGATCCAGTGACTGCCAAAGCTTTCCTTTTATAAGATGAACAAGTCTTGCAACTCCAAGAACCATTGCAAAAGACACTGGCAAGCTATGGCCCATGTACTTCGTGTCCTCAAGTTCTGTATGGCCCACTTGCTGACGGTACTTTTTACTTAGACTGGTTAGGACTGATAAAAGCTTAAATACTTATTATCTCCCCCTTTAAAGAGCAGGTTTATTTAACATCTAAATTGCTAAAATTTGGATGTTAGCATATATCAAACTTAATAACAAGCTTGCTATAAGGGAAACACTCTTAACAGGCTAATTCAACTACTTGCTCTTGTTAGGGACATTTGATAGGAAAAAGTAATGGTTAGAATGGTGACATTCAACATCAAAAGAAAAATATTTTGTGAAAGGCCACTAATTTCTTGGTTGACAGCTGGTGAACTGTGTGTGTGGAAATTCATTAAAGTTCATGAGAATCAATTACTTAAATGAGAAATACTAATTTCTTTCGGAAGGGAGATTGCAAGTTAAATCATTGGAACATATTGGGAGAAATATTCTTGTACAAGGCTGTGTATTAGTGTTTTTTCATTTTCCTTCATTTTTTAAAATTTTAATAGAATAGTTGATTTTTGTATTAGTATATTTTAAAAACATGCACCGGTATGCAGTAAAAGGAAAATAGACTCAAGGAATTTTTTTTTATGCCATACTCTTATTGTTTAAGACTGCAAATAAATAGGAAGATTTTAAAAAAAAATCTCCTTGGAAGAGTATCAGAAGGGCATCACAATGAGGAGTAGAGCATGAAACTGGAATTTGTGGGGAAAAAATGAAAGGAATTGAAATATCTCAGCTATGATGAGAACAAGGAAAGCTTACTTGTAGGAATATAGAAGAATCATCAATGGAATATGAAGAGCGATTTTACTTTTCTGAAAAGAGATAAAGACGTAACCTACAGTGCAAGGATTTAAAAAGGAAGAATTCTCTGACATCAAGTCATTAGTCTTTTCACAAAGTTGGTAGCAGCCAGGTCTTTAGGACACTCAAAACGAGACTAAGGCCCTCCCTGGTGGCGCAGTGGGTTAGGGCACAGCACTGAGAATCTAAGGCCGCTTCAGCATGAGTTCGATTCCCGCCTGCCCCGGAGGCGACCACATGGCGTGGCAGACCTCTCCTGACCTGCCCGCTGCTCCCCTCAGCAGTGTACTTCTTAGATCTGCCTGTTCTGTTCCCCACTCTGTCTCTGGTGAAGCCTCTCACCACCCCTGAGCCTCTGGCCTATAACCCAGTTCTGTATGCATAAATAAATAAATCTTTAAAAAAAAAAAAGAGACTAAAGTTGGGGTGCTGTGCCATGGTTTTGTGTCTGGTCTTGTCTAAAGCTTTAGCCAAATAACCCTTTGAGATCAGTCATGTGTTTTCAACTCAAGATCATAGTGGGTGCAAACCACCAAAATATCTTTCCCAGAGATTATAAAACAGCCACTCTGTAACAGAGGAACTCAGGTAAACAAATTTCTGTGTGGCACAGATAAGAGCTAGCCTACCAGGGAGAATAAGGAAATACTTTGCAACGATTTAAATATCTGGAAAGGGGAACAGAAGAAAAAACTCATAATGCAAAGATCTGAAGGACAGGATGGAGTCATCTGTATCTGAGTCGAGAAAAGCCAAGCAAAAAGAGTAACATATTAAAATGTATTCCTCTGACAAGACAGGGATAGCAAGAAGATTGGAACAACTGGATTGTACTGAACAAGGAGGAGAGTAGTCATAATTAAGAGAGGGTGCTGGAGGCTTATGAAATATCTTGTCCACCTCTACTCTGAGTAAGATGAGGAATCATTAGTAACATGAGGTTATTAGTAAGATACTATTCAGAATATAGAGATTCTGAGTAAATAAGGGCCATGATATGATGTGAGCTTTAAAAGGATTGCTCTGGCTCCAGTGTAAAGAATCCCTCACTCAAGTTTTAGCTCACAGTGTTTACATTCTTAAAAATGTATCTAAGATGGCCATCCCCTGTGGCGCAGCTGGCTAAAGAGCAGCACTGCAAGCCAGCTGCAGCTGTTTCAGTGTGAGTTTGATCCCTGTCCCTGGAGGTGATCCACATGGCACAGCAGACCTCTCCTGTCTCACCCTTCCTCTATCTGCCTGTTTTGCTCCCCACTCTGTCTCTGGTGAATCCTATCACCTCCCCTGCACCTCTGGCCTGTACCCCAGTTCTGTATGCATAAAAAATAAATCTTTAAGGCCCTCCCTGGTGGCGCAGCGGGTTAAAGCACAGCACTGAGAATCTAAAGCCACTTCCGCATGAGTTCGATTCCCGCCTGCCCTGGAGGAGATCCACATGGCGTGGCAGACCTCTCCTGACCCGCCCGCTGCTCCCCTCAGCAGTGTGCTTCGTGGATCTGCCTGTTCTGCTCCCCACTCTGTCCCTGGTGAATTCTCTCACCCTCCACATCTCTAGCCTGTATCCCAGTTCTGTATGCACAAATAAAATAAAATCTTTAAAAAAATAAAAATAAAAAAATAAATCTTTAAAAAGAAGTAACAAAGACACCCAAAGATTCTTATGTGAGTTGCGTTTATAAATATTTGTCAATACTAGAAATTTAAAACAAAGCATTTATTTTCATATAGGAAAGTTACATGCAACGCAAATGTTGTATCTGAAAATAATTATTACTCAAAAAAGAGATGATGTTATTTTATATTTAAGTCTCTTTTAATTGTCTAAAAAAGCAAATAATTTTTGCTATTCCTGTGAAAATAGTTTTGACCTCTGCTTCTGTAGAGGCACACTTTGAGAAAATGGGAGGGAAGAGACTTGACTATAAGATGGAAGTATCAAGATTAGTTAGGAAACTATTGCAATAAACCACTTGAGACATACTAGTGCCTTGGGGTCCAGCTATCGAAGTGATGAAAGATGGTCAGATTCTGAACATATTTTAAAGATTGAGCCAGTAAGCTTTGCTGACTGAGTTGATCTGGATATGAGAGAAAGAGTTAAAAATTAGCCCCAAGTTAAATTTTCAGAACTGAAATACCTTTTGTAAGAAAGGTAGATTTTGGACTGACATGAATTCTGTTTTAATTTCAAAATCTCTATTAAACATACCATTGTAAGCATCAAGCCAGCAGCTGTATATTTAAATCTGGAGTTCAGAGAAGGAATTTTTTTTTTTTGCCTTTCCATTCCTCAGTAGTTTCAAAAAATGGTTAAAAGTAAGCTTTCTGAATCCTCGATAGCTGAGATATATTCTCTACTTTACCCTCAAATTTAAAAATTCATTTTACTGAACATTCAACTTTATATTGACAGTTAACAATTTTAAAGATATTTTTAATTCCCATTTTGTCTAGCCTCCAGTATTGTTACGGAAAAGTCTAGTGCTGTTCTGATTTTCTGGTTCTTTGTGTATAATCCCTTACTCCCTCTCTCCCCCAGAAGCTATTGAGCTATTGAGATCTTTCTGTTTATCCTTAATGTTCTGAAGCCTTAGGATCTATGAGTCCTCATTTTGCTGAACACTTTAGTAAGTCTTTTTAACACTGAGTGTCATATTCTGCATTTTGGGAAATTTTTCTTGAACTATTTTCTAGGTAATTTCTCCATTCATTTTATCTTTTTTTAAAAAAAAAAGATTTATTTATGCATCCAGGCCAGAGGTGCAGGGGCAGTGAGAGGATTCACCAAAGACAAAGTGGGGAGCAGAACAGGCAGATCGACAAAGTACACTGCTGAGGGGAGCAGGGGGCGGGTCAGGAGAGGTCTGCCGTGCCATGTGCATCACCACCGGGGCAGGCGGGGATCGAACTCATGCTGAAGTGGTTTTGGCTTCTTAGTGCTGTGCTTTAACCCGCTGTGCCACCAGGGAGGGCCCTCATTTTGTCTTTTTTGCTCTTTATAAAATATGTTTTCCAGATATTGAATCTAGATACTGCAATCTATTTTTTCTTCCCATTTGCCTTTCTGTTCAGCAGAAAATGAATTTCCTCAACAATGAAATCTAAATAACCCTTTTTACTTTTGATCACCTTATTTTTGCTTCCCAAACTTTTCCTGATGTATTTTCTATTTTCTGTTGGCTCTCTGGAAATACATATTTCTAGTTTAGAGTTTTTAAAATGTGACCTGCTATTCTCTGTTTTGTGTGTTTCTTCTGCGTTTGGCTTCCTGAGTGTTCCTGTGTTCATTGCTTACATTTATCTTTCAGGTAGGAGATATCCCCACATGTCTGGGAATGGTTAATTGAGTTTTTCTACTTATTAATATAGCGCTGAAAGCTGTTTGGAGTCCTGTGTGAACTGTAGAATTTTTTCACTGAAGAACTTCATAGCCTTTTTTGGGAAGACTAACATTTGGATATCATTGTGGCAGAATTACAACTCCTGGCTTCTCATTGTCTTCCAAGATAATGTCAGAGTCATTTCATCCTCCATGCAATCCAAAAATGTGTATTGTGAATATGTGTGTTTGCACATGTGTGCATATACAATGTGTTTCTGTATGCACGTGTGTATGACAGTGCATTGACTGGACTTGTAGACATGTAGCTTTATTTTATAAATATGAAAGCCCCCATCAAAGAAGTAGGAATTATCTAAGAGTCAGAGTGGGAGCTAGCAACTTGGACTTCCAGTGTTAATGCTCTTCTAGAACGAATACTCCTTATACTTTTATGAGAAACTCCCTTAAGATAAAGGAGATTTTCTGCTTATCTCAGGATTCATGAGTAGAGCTAGAAGCAATCTGTGTGAAGGACCAAATTTCATTTAGTATCTTGTATTTTAACTTTGGAAAGCATATGAAACTATATTCTTATTGGTTTAAAATAGCACTTCCTTTTTGACTTCAAATTTTTGAGTGAAGCGATTGTGCTTGGCAGATATTCACATGCCACCTGTGGCTTGTCATGTCCTCCTCTACTTAACTTGCTTTCACCTACTTTGGTATGAACAGGAACAGACACTAACAAGCTGAGTTCACCTGCTCTCAGAGAATCTCTGTCTCCTGCTTTCCCATGTGGGAATATCCTCACATGGGTGTGTGAGGTCATTTGGCCTCCTGATATCGTGATGCTCCAACATTGCTTTCATGTGTCCCTTGCTGGTTTGATAGAGGATAATGAATACTGAGCCTACATGCCATTTCAGAAGTGGCAGGGGAGTATGTTGAGGGCAAACTCTTTCTTTAAGGGTTGGCTATCTTTTCTGGTTTTATGTCATTGGCTAGGACTAAATCACGTGATAACACCTGCTTCAACGGGGCTGGAGCCTATATGCCGTCAGGTCCTTACACAGCGCTGCTGCTGTGTCATTTTGTCATGTAAAAAGGAGAGCCTGGACAGTAAATGATCTTTCCCACATGGTGTTGTCCAATCTGATAACTCAGGACTCAAAGAACACAGAGGCTTAGTAGTAGCAGCTAAGGCCCTTTCAGTCTGCTTGTGGAGATCAAGACTTAAATCTAGGAAGAGGTCTTCCTTAAAGGAACATTTCAGCCTCCCAGATTGTGGCTGTTAACCATCCTGGACCCCAGAAAGCAGCTATGTTCTTGGATGGCAGAAGTCAGAGGAGCAGCCTTCCCATGGGTATGATCTAACACTAGGAGGTCTAACCACTTGAAGGTATAGGGGAGGTAAGGGCCCCTATTCTTAAGGAGCTGTTCAGATGGCCTTGCCTTTATTGTCAGACCTCTTGAGATGCTCAGTACTGGGTAAGCTGCAGAAACTGAAAATTTGCCCATCAGGAATCTCTGGGTTTTCAGATGGCCTAGTTCACAAATGAGTCAAGTTGGCATTTTCATGGGGTTTTGTTTCAACATTTCAATGAAGACAGGGCAAACAATTTATGGATAAGAGATGATTGGCTTGGTCTGAGTCATAGGGGAAGATTACCCAATGTTTTAAAGAGGACACCACAAATTTGGTATACTTTTGGCACTTTTCATGAACAGTAGATGTAAAAGAACACAGAGCAAATGGAATATATCAAAATACAAAAGCTTCTTAGGAGAGACGCATGGCTAATATTTTCTTAAATAAGAAGACCAATAATTGTGATATTTATTGCCAGACACTCTTCTGTTGTACATAACTTGAGGTGGGTGCCATGGAGCTAAATTCTGGCTATGATGTTAGCACTGTAGCCATTGCATTATGTTAAACCAAATGGTGAAGAGAGACGACTTCATATTTTTGGATTAATGTGACTTCTTATGACTAAATTTGGAGTTCTGGAAATGCAGATGTTTAGTGAGGTAATATGTACATATAAGGTAAAAACAGTATTTTTTATTAGTTTTACTATTGACTTTCATAGTTTGGAATAAGGACTTCATGTCACCCTAAATGTACAAAACAACTATAACATAAAGAAGAGAATTTGCCCAATTTACTTTTAAGTTATTTGTTTACATTAATTTCATGTGCATGCTACAGTATGAGCATAGCCCACTTTTATATGGTCTGTCTCCATGAGCTCAGTAAACAATGATGAAAGATGAAAAAAGAAAGATGCTTAGATGATGCTGGCTGCTTCTGTAGAATTTTCAGAGAATTTATTCTTCAATAAGAGGAAAAACTTTAGACTCAAACTATATGCAAAGTACTATATCATAATAGAATAATTTATATGCAAAACCAAAAATGTGTTAGGTGAGGGAGTAAGGTGTATTGTTAATACCAAGCAGTAGGTGTATTTATAGAAAAATCTCAGGAATGTCAGCATGTGACTATAAGCATCTTTACATGTATTCAGCTAGATTGAGAATTTCTTTAGTTGAAATATACCACGTTTTCAAAAAGCCCCCTTGTACCACATCCAAATAAGAGCAGAATAGGTCCCTTATAAGAGGAAACCACAAATCTTGAAAACAGTGGTGTTCCTTGATGTTCTTTGGCCACACTGCTGTTTAGCTAGCTAACATTTCTGCTAATGGAATTGGTTGAGTCTCAGAATTAGTTTGCTTAGTATTTTTATGCTTCTGCCAGGCCTCTTCCTGTTGACATATTCAAACTGAATCAAAAATTATGATGTGTGTGACATCATAAGCAGTGTATGACATTTGAAAGCAGTCTAAGATGCTGATAATATTAATTCATCTATTTGGGTGTGTTTGCGTAGAAAGCTGGAATAAAGCCTACTTTAATATATATTTGCTTTTGGGATATAACCTTAAAAAGATTTTGAAAATTTTAAACTCTATAAAATTTTAAAATAGTCATTCCCCACCTCTCAATTTTACATAGTCCAGCTAAGGCATTTTATTCAGTAAAAATGGGGAACATAGTAGAGTCACTTTATTTTAAAAATAGACAGTGATGTCCTCGTTTTGAGAAAAATTATACCTAAGCATCATCACTATTTTTACACTAAAATCACCTAAGAACAAAATTAAAGAAATTCTCATCTTTCTAAAACTAGGCTGTTGACACAAAAATTGAACCTGTGTGTCATTATCTTCATATCAATATGAAAGATATGAAATATTTATTTAAATAAATATAAAATATTTATTTAAAAAAATAACATAAAATATGAAAACAATCATTTTTCCAACAGGAAAATGGACTGTTTGTACCATCATTAAGATACTGGGTGAAACAGATTCTACCCTTAAGTTCATTAAGGTTATTAAGTGCTTGGCTAAGAGGCTGAAAAAGCTAAGACATTTGAAGTCAGTTAGGAGCCACTGCCAGTGGAAAGCAAACAGAAATGTGAAAGAAAACATCGCAGTATATATAATGCTCTGAGTATAATATAAATATAAAAGAAAGTACTTCGTATTATATTGTAAATTAATTGAGAATTTTTGGCAATGTTACCCCAGTTTTTAAGAAATACTTCTGTCAGGGAAAAGACCTTTTCTTGCTAATTGATTCTTAAAGAAAATCAAGTAGGAGAAGGGACAGGAGAAATTTAGTATTGGATTCTGTTTGTGTTGTCTGTGGAATGTTAATTTTGGTGGCTTAGAATAATTAGTTCTAAAAACAGATTACCTGGGTTAGAGTCAGACTCCTCTAATTACTGCTGTGTAACCCAGGAAGGACATTTAACCTTCTTAACTCTCAATGTCTCCTATAAGAGTGCCTACTTCCTAGGGATGTTTGGGGATTAAATAACTTGATATATGTTAAGTGTCTGATATTATGTAGGTATATAGTAAACATTAGCTTATATTCTAATGGAGGTAGGGTTTTCCTTTATACAAAAAGAGATTTTTACTAGGCAAGATCAATACTCACTGTATTTATACAGGAAAATGCCTATAAAATAAAAAAAGGACCCCATCAGAATTACAATTCTAATGCTCAAAGCATCATCTATGTTCAGAAATGCCCGAGGTTGGGGATAGGAATAAATCATTGCTGTCCATGTCACGTAAAGCCATAACTGTTCAGACAACTAGGTCAGAGGCTGTGAATGCCAAAATGAACCGCGCAGTCTCTGCCCTTAAAGAATTTACAGTGTGGGAAGGGAGATACACGAATATATAAATAACCCAGGGGAGTGAAGGAATGAACAGAGCAGGTAGGGAAAGTGTTGGTCTTGGCCTGCGTATAAAATTATGCAGCCACGGGCCTCCAAAATAGGACACTGGCTACGGCAAGACCCTTCCACGTCATCCTGGCAATGTGTGCTTCCCACGGGAGGGTGGGCTGCAGAGCTCAGCCTGCCCATCTTGACATGGCCAGAGGGGAGAACTGGGGCCCAAGGTGTGTCTCAACAAGAGATGATATAACAGTATAAATTCATAAAATACTGACATCACTTTAAGTCAACACTGCTTTGGAGGACCAGATTACACTTTTCCCGCTTTAGACTTTATCTGGTATGCAGGTTTACTTTGATCAAAAGTAGAGGATATAAGATGTTTGCAGGGGAATTGGGTGCAACCTCAGCTGCCTGAGCCACACTCATAAAAGAAGTGTGGTGTTTGTCCCTGCCCCCACCCCTCACCCCCCACCAGCTGTTCTGACCTAACTGGACTCAGGTATTAGTATACTTATAGTTTGCCAGCAATTCCAGTATGCAGTCCAAGTGAAGAGGCATGGCTCTGCCTTACCCTGGGCTTTATTCCCCCCAAGATATTCTAGTAAATTATAGGGGCAGTGGGTTAAAGCACCGCATTATGAAGCTCTCTGAAGCCACTGCAGCACCAGTTCTGGCCAGGGAGCTGACCCGTATGGCGTGGCAGACCTCTCCTGACCCGCCTGCTGCTCCCCTCAGCAGTGTACTTCATCAATCTGCCTGTCCTGCTCCCCACTCTGTCTCTGGTGAGTCCTCTCACCGCCCCTGCACCTCTGGCCTGTACCCCAGTTCTGTTAGCATAAATAAATAAATTAAAAAAAAATTACAGGCCCGATCCACCCAGACTGGGTCATCAGTTTCTCCAGGGGGAGCTCCTAGTCTAGGACTGGCTGGTGTGTCCTCCGGCTGGGAACATGCAGCACTTTGAGCTGCGCTCACTAAGTGGAGTTGGCTGTGGGATACACCCCTCTGGGGCTGTAGAGAAGCAGGGCCTGTCCCTTCCAGCTCGCTGCCTCTGTGGGCGAGCCTCGCCATCAAATCAGAAATCACTGTCCTGTTTGTCACATCTCCACAACATAACCAACCCCCAGTTTTGTTTTGTTTTTTTTCCCCTCTAACAACAGATTCTCCTTGTCCACCCTAAATCTCTCAGGCAGCAGCTTGAAGTCTGTTTTTATATATGAAATTGGAGTATTTATATTTGGTATTCCAGGATCTTGATTCACCTGTTGACTTACATTTTCTCTTACTTTTATCTCAGTTTCCATAACATTTCTGTAAAGGTTCTGTTTCCACTAGGGCCTCCTCTATTCAGTTTTCTGCTGAATGACAACTAAGGGCCTAGTTGGCTCCTGGACATCAGGAACAAGGCAATGTTGAAATCAGGCAGAAGCCCCTGCTGTCATGGGAGTGACACACAGTGGGAGAAGACAGAAAGGAAGCACATAAGCTACTAAAGCATGCAGTTCAATCCCCAGCTGGAGAGGTGACCACATGGCAGGCAGACCTCTCCTGACCTGCTTGTTGCTCCCCTCAGCAGTGGACTCCATCCATCTGCCTGTTCTGTTCCCCACTCTGTCTCTGGTGAATCTCTCACCCCCACACCTCTGGCCTGTACCCCAGTTCTGTATGCATACATAAATCTTTTTCAAAAAGCAACATGCAGTACATTTAAAGGTGTTTTAAGTGCTATGGACAAAAATAAGACAAAGCAGGAGTAAAGAGTGCCGGGGCTAGAGGAAAGGATGCATATTTTCAAGTAGATACTGCAGAATTTTCCAAAAAAGAACTGGTGGCAGTTTGGATCAAAGTGATAGTGACAGAGATGGTGAAAAGGGATTGGAAACTGTAAGTTTCAGAAAAGCCTGAACAAGATGGGGTACTGAGCCAAGCAGATCCCGGAAAATTCCAGACAGAGGGTACTGCAGATGCCAAGGTCCTGAGGTCAGAGTAAACCTGGGATGTCAAAACACAAACAAAAAACTGCAAGGAAGACCAGTGTGACTAGGAAAACATAGCGAAGGAGAGACTCTGAGGCTGCTTGAGGGTTAGGGGGTAGTGCACATTGCGTAGGGGCCTGTAGGAGTTCTGTAACTATTTTGAACTTTTCTCTGAATGTGGTAGGGAGTTATTAGAGGCTTTTGAGCAGAGGATAAAAGCCATTTTAAAGGGAACTTCCTGGCTGCTCAGTTGCAACTCATCTATGTGGGTCAATGGTAGAGGCAGGGAGATGAGCTGGGAGGTCGATGTGCTTGTCTGGCTAAGTGATGAAGATGCTTGGACCAGGGAATAACAAGGTGAGTCAGAATTGGTGGGAATCTGGATATATTCTGACGGTAGAACTTGAGTTTCTTTCTTTTTTTTTTTAAAGATTTATTTATTTATGAGTACAGAACTGGGGTACAGGCCAGAGGTACAGGGATGGTGAGAGAATTCACCAGAGACAGAGTGGGGAGCAGAGCAGGCCAACTGACGAAGTACACTGCTGAGGGGAGCAGTGGTCGGGTCAGGAGAGGTCTGCTGTGCCATGTGGGTCACCTCCTGGGCGGCAATCAAACTTGCGCTGAAGGGGCTGCCGCCAGCTTGCAGTGCTGCATCCTAACCTGTTGTGCCACCAGGGAGGTCCCTGTTTCTAGTTTTACGACAGAGCAGTGGGAATGAGATAGAGCCATGAAAGGACACGGGGTCGCAGGGGTGAAAGAATTCAGCAGAGACAGTATGAAACATAGATAGAAATGGCAGATTTATTGAATTACCACAGAGGAGCAGGGGAGAGACCAGAACATGTTCACCAAGCTGTTGGGAGGTGTTCGGACTCTGTTGTATACTCTAAGTTGGCAGGCTGTCCCTAAGATTTAGGACACAGGGCTGTGCTAGCTACCACTGGCTCCAGTGTGAGGCCCTAATTAGTCCCTGTGTTCCTTTAGAATTAAGTCAGCCTTTAATGGCCTCCAGTGGGCTTTCTGACTCCATTTCAAGAACAATCAGTTACTTCTCTTATCTGCTTCTGGTCCTGGCCATTTCCCAACACAACTTCTTCAGCTCCATTTTTCTGTTTAAATCTAACCCTTGTCTGCAAGGCAAGGAAGAGACTGAACTTTTAACCCTATAAAAACTACAACCGATGGTGGTACTGATTTCTTCTTCTTGTGCACCATGACTTCACAGGCCTCACCTCTTATTTTGATGTGCTGTGTGATTAGCTGGTCATTTGCAATTGAACATGAGCTCGCAGGCAGTTGGTCACTGTTGTACTGCTCTTGCTTAGTTTCCTTCTTGCAGTCTTTACCTTATTCTATGGTAGGTCCCTGAAAGTGACTTAAGCAGACAATGGGAATAAAAATATGACATTGCTAATATACAGGAGCCCAAGTTTAAAAAGAAGTTTGGCTGAGAACATCTTCTTTTCCACTCCTATCTTTTTTCTCCCAACTTCTGAACAGGGTGGGGGGAAAGACTTCTCCTTTTCAGGCTCCATAGAAATCTTGCAAGTGACCTTGTATGCTCTATTTGCTTCCCCTTTGCTCCTGAGAAGAGTGCAGGCTTCATGCGAAAGTACAGTGTTACAAAGAAGTCTAGTGGCTCTCCTCCCCAAAAGGAAGTGTGCCCCTCCGTCGGCCTTCCTGTACTCACAAGAAATATTTCTGTTGTGATGCCTGGGAGAATTTAAGAGTAGTCCACCCTATCCTTCACTCCTTGTTCAGCAACTCTGACTGCATACTTTTTTTTTAATACCAGTTTATTTTTACATCATTTTGTACATTTTTTTTCCATCTCAATTGCAATCCTCACGGGCTTCCCATCACCAAGTCACCTGTGTGCCATCACGATAATCCTGTGCACTTCCCTCCTCACCCCCCCCCCCCCGTTTTTGATCCCATTCCCCACTCCACCCCCGCAAAATGTCTCTGGTATATGGTTTTTCATTCTTTTTGTTATTTTCTCGCCTGGTCCATTATACTCCTGCTATAAGCGAAACCATCCGGTATTTTTCTTTCTCTTTCTGGCTTATCTCACTAAGCATGATCTTTTCCAGCTCCATCCAAGTTGCTGCAAAAGACATGTGTTTCGCTTCTTTGGTTGCTGAGTAATATTCCATTGTATATATGTACCACCTCTTTTTTACCCAGTCATCTACGTTTGGGTATTTGGGCTGCTTCCATGTCTTTCCAATTGTAAATAAAGCAGCAATAAACATGGGGGTACAAGTATCTTTTTCAATCAGTGTTTTTGTGTCTTTGGGGATTGCTGGGTCGTAGGGAAGCTCCATGTTAATGACTGCATACTTTTTAAGGTGCCAGGTACTGTTCTAGGTGCTGGGAAGGGGTGAACAGTGCAAAGTTCCTGTTTCTTATGGAGCTTACCTTACATGCAGGAGACAGAAAAAAACAAAGACATGTGCAAAGACATGTGTAGCACATTTGAGAAAGACAATGCCTTTTTTAAAGATTTATTTATTTAAGCATCTATAATGGGATATAGGCTAGAGTTGCAGGGGTGATGAGTGGACTCACCAAAGACAATGGGGAGTAGAATGGCAGATGGACGAAGTACACTGCTGAGGGGCGCAGTAGGCGAGACAGGAGAGGTCTGCTGTGCCATGTGGGTTAGCTCCCTGGCTGGGGATTGAACTTGTGCTGAAGTGGCTGTGGCGAGCTTTGGAGTGCTGTTTCCTAACCCGTTGCTTCACCAGGGAGGGCCTAAAAATGATGCCTTTAGGAAATCAATTTCCCATAATGAAAAAGGGACAGCAGCAGGATGTGCTGCTTCTGCTGCTGCTGCTGGTTAGTATTAATACTTTCAAAAGGTGACCAGTAAAGGCATCTCTGATGGGTCATATGTCTTCTGTGCACAAACCTCCAGGAATGGAGACTGATTCATGACCATATCCATTGGAAAAATGCTCTTTGATGCAAAAGGTTTTTAGGTAGCTGTCTTTTCTATATCTTCTTCCTATGATTTTGTTAGTGTGCAAATGGAAGAGCACCTTGGGACCCCCAAACGTTCAGGCTCTAACTGGGTTCTGCTGTCCTCTTCATTAAAGAAAAAGCATAATCTTAGCATGAAAGAACTTTAATAGCATTAGTGTGCATAGAGGAAAATGAGAGAAAGGATATGTTTTCCCAAGGAAACAGCCAAAGTTACCCCTTCCCTTGGGTAAATGTCCAGCCAAACAGGGTTGGCCCAAACAGAGCTACCAAGGCCTGAAAATGCCACAAGACTAAGGCACCTTCTAGTGGGGAACCATAGATGAAGGCAGAAGAGGCCCGGCAAATCCCAGTCAAGGTGATAGCTGCCATCATCAGCCTCCATATGAGTCTCTCAGCCATGTTTCTTTCAGGTGATTCTCCAAGCCCAAGGCTGAGAAGCCAGCATGGTGCTGCCTCCCATGTCTCTCTGCTCTGTGTTCCTGCTGTCTGCTCGCTCAAGTCTTCTGTCTCAGTCCTTTCTAGCTTCCCCTCACCCCTCAGCTCCACCCTTCCTTAGGCGGGAGAGGGAACATGGTGCCTCCCCTTCCTGTGGGGCTTATCTTGTCACTTTCTCATCTGCCCCATGCCTTTAACCTCGTTCTAAGCCCTGATGACTTCCAAATCTGTATCTCCAGCCCAGATCTTTCTTCCTCTAGTATATCCAGCTGCCCACAGCACCCCCCCCCTTCATTTGGAACATGACTCTAATCAGAGTCCTCATTCCCCACTCCCCTCAAACCTGCTCTTTCTGTAGTCTCTGCCCCCCTCAAGTAAAGGCCAACCCCATGCTTTCCATGTGCCTACTTGAAAATCTTGGTTTTATCTTCCTGTCTTAATTCTCATATTCAACCCATCAGCTAGATCATAAATGACTTATATAGGAAAAACTAGAAAAAGAGGAACCTGGGGGAGTTGAGATAAAATAAATTGAAGTAAAAAAGAACACAGCAGTAGGTGTACCTGCAAAGCAGTATTGGCAAAATGAAGAAGTGAAGGGGATATGAGCCCTGGAACTCAGGTGATTGTGAAATCTCAGCAGACATCAGATTCCTCTGAAGAGCTGCAACTTCAGAGTGGTCCACGGTGTCTGCTTGTGTGTTAACATCAAGAATTAGTCGACAGAACTAAGCCCATCTCTCCCATTGGACTTGACAGGGAACTTTTATATAAAGCATTTTCTATCCCTTTCTTTGGAAAAACATGGAGGTGTAACAGGGTGGTCCTCCGGAAAAGGGAAGTTTCCAGGTTCCCTGCCCCAACCCAAAGGAGGGTGGAGCTGAGCAGGGAGGAGAAGAATCTGAGAGGAAACCCTCCCTGGTGAGCACATGAGGATTCAGCACTGCAAGCTGACCACAGCTGTTTCAGTCCGAGTTTGATCCCCCACCCCGGAGGTGACCCACATGTCGTGGCAGACCTCTCCTGACCCGCCCGCTGCTCCCCTCAGCAGTGTACTTCGTAGATCTGCCTGTTCTGCTCCCCACTCTCTCTGGTGAATCCTCTCACCATCCCTGCACCTCTGGCTTGTACCCCAGTTCTATATGCATAAATAAATAAATATTTTTTTTAAAAAAATAAAAGAATCTGAGAGGAGATTGAGGAGGAAAGAAGCAAGATGGAGAGCCAGAAGGAGACCTGAGGGAGGCACATGGAGCAGAGACATGTGAAGAAGCAGCTCTTGTTTTGGGCCCTGGACTGGTTGAAACAGATGTGGGTGAGAGACCCCTGGGGAGGTTCACTATAGCAGTGTTTATCTTGATTTATATTTTGCTCCTTTCCTCTCAGACTTGTCTGACCATTCCTGACCCTATTCTATGGGTCCTGCTAGAAGGTGCTTTAGGCTTGTGACACGCTTTCAGGCCTTGATTTGGTCCAGTGGTGCTTTTACCTACAAGGGGATGGGTACCTTTGGGTGTCTGAATCAGAAACTATATTCTTTGTCTTTTCTGTATTGCACACTAATTGTATGAAAGTTCCTTTCCATTAAAGGCATTGTATGTTTTGTCTTAATGCAAAAGATGACATTGAGTGGGCAGGTTTGGGGGCGCTGGAGTGCCCTTCTCCCTGTCCTATAACAGAGGGACTTGGATGGGGAAGCCACAAGTGCAGAGTCATAATTTTAAAGTGCAATGAACATTTGAGTCATATTTTAGAAAATCTTTTCCTTTTTTGTGGGGAAAAAAGCAAAATACTTTGCTAAAACATCAGAGGAAGGAGGTTATGATTATTTTCTAGGGATAAGAGATGGTTAATTTTTAAGTAGTTTGACCAATTTAATTTGAATAAGAACAATGAAAAGGAAGTAAGTAGTTACTGTCCTTCTACTTTAATTTGATGTTTCCCAGTATTCAAATCCTCAGTACAGAAGGTTCTTGATGTTTTCTTGCACTGAGTTCCTGGAAATCACATGGAGATTTCCCTAAAGGAGATTGAAATGTTGTAAAGTTGAAGATTGTATTGTCCACCTGAGGTTTCAGCATCAAAAAAGAAAAGAAAAAAAAAAGATAGGTATAAAGAGAGTATAACTTAGAAGAGTTTCTGAGATGAGTAAAGCTCTGTTTTGCTAGCTATTTACAGGAGAAGGGCAAGTCCTCTACCACTTACTCCATTGCAGACAGAAGATGAGTTTTTTTTTTTTTTAAGATTTATTTATACATACAAGAACTAGTATACAGGCAGAAGCATGGGGGATGAGTCAGAGTCAGAGTGGGGAGCAAAACAGGCAGATTGGCTGAAATATACTGCTAAGGGGAGCAGCAGGTGAGACAGGAGGGGTCTGCTGTGCCATGTGGGTCACCTCACTGGCCGGCCGGGAATCGAATTCATGCTTCAGTGATTGTGGATAGCTTCAAACCCATAGTGCTGTGCTTCAAACCCATTGTGCCACCAGGGAGGGCCCAGAACATGAATCTTTCATTACACTTTAAAAGATCTTTCCTCAGATTTTAGTCTAAAGCTAAATTTTAGTCTAAAGTATGCAAGTAGCAAATGTGATTGCTCTGAATTCAGTCATTTAGCTACCTCTGCAAATGGGTGGTTTTGCCAGTGCAGGATAAGGCGCATTTCCCATAAAGGAAGTTGTTCAAGACAAAAATAATCTCTCTCATGAAGTAGCTTGAACTTGGGCATTGGGATCTCACAGGCCCAAGCTGGAGGTTTTGCTACGCCATTCATAGGGGAAATTCTGTTTGAGGACAGACTGAGGTCTACTCTGGGACCCCAGACTTGCACTCTCTATCAGGATTCTGCCATCCACCACATAAAAACAAATCATACTCTTAGTGTACAAGATCTTTAATGGAATGACTGCTTATAGAGAGGGAAGAAGAGAAAGGCTATAATGTCCCAATGAAACATCAAACCCAGCCCCTTGTGGGTAAATGATCAGCCAAAGTGGCCCCGAGGAGGCCTGGAACATTGCCACAGACTAAGGCTACTGTTGGCAGGAAGCCATAGGAAAGGGCAGGAGGGTCCGAGCAAGTCTGGGATGAAAGGAGCAAAATCAAAGTGCAAATCAGGATAAAGACTGCTTTTGTCAGTCTCCCCATGGGTCTCACCCATGTGGCTCTTTCAAGTGTCTGTGTTTTGACTCCCTGTGTCTCTTCCATGTCTCCCAAGTCCCTGGTATAAGTCCTCAGCTGAGAAGTAAGCATGCCCTTCTTCACATGTCCCTATGCTCCACGTATCTCTCCTCCTGTGTTCCCCAAGTCTTCCATAGCCTTCCCCAGCCACATAGCTCTGCCTGTCATTAAGAGGGGTGAGAAACATGGTATCTCACCGCCCCTTGTATGAAGATACCTATGTTACAATTATTCAATCTCCTTTTGCATATTTCTGCTTCTGTATAGCAAAGATAACACCAGCCTCATGGGTTTAATATAAAAGTTCAATAGATAACAAATTTAATGACTAAAAATTAGTAGGTACAATACTATTATATGTTTGTCATTCTACCTTTCCCATTCAACAAACAATTCTTTGAAGGTTTTTGTAAAGACTTATTTTTTAGTGAAGGCTCTAAACACCAAGGAATTCTTTTTCTTCATCGTCAATCCCCTGTCACACTGATCAAATTGATTTGCCAGCTTTCTGGGAAATATTAGCAGCTTTAATATACTGAGCACTATTTTCTTATCTAATAATGCAAATAATGTGACCTCTTATGTACCTCCCAACAATTCAATGAAGAAGGACATTTTCTTCCCCTCCATTTTAAAGATGAAGCAAGGGAAGGATTATGTAATTTACTCATGGTCACCCAGCTCATAATGGCAGAGCTGGGAATTCAGACTCAGGAACTTGCAATTCGGTGCTGGGCCCTGAAAATATCAGAGGAGTGCCTTAATGCTCCAGCATTACATTAATAAGGATATCTGCTTTTGCCTTAAACACTGGGAACATACATCCTCCCCAAACATAGAGACTGGCCATGGAAAAATGTAACCAATTTCTTATGTGTTCTTGTTTTTCCTTTTTTTTTCTATAATAAAACCAGGGCTGTAGAGGGAATGGAGGTGCTGTAGAATTTGGGGGCAGTGAGTTTGTGGACATAATACATAAATTTAACTTTTACAATCATAACTCATTGGAGAAAGTCTCATTTGATCCTTGCATATACCCTTTGCCTTCTCCTGTTTAATTCCATGAATTAAATAAAAGGTACAGAATATTTATAAGGTCAGCTCAGTTCTTATTACCATCTTTCTACTCCCCTGATATTTTCTTTCTTTAATCCATTTACATGTTTTTTTTTTGTTTTTTTTTAACCTGTTGCCATGGTAAAGCTCATTCCATGTGAGAGACCTTAGTGCTGAAAAGATTTTCTTAATGTTAAGCCCAACATTTTCACATCTACATTTTATCTTAGTGTTACCAGGGCAACCCAAATAATTTCATTTTCTCTTTGAATTTGGTGCCTTTAAGGCTTTTGTACCCTCATGCTGAGTCATTCATGTTCTTACAATGTTTGTTTCTAGTTTAATTCCTACAGCTACTTTCCGTCGACAGATGTTTTCTGCTTTTCTTTCTGTAGTCATAATAGCTGATCGACTGCTGGTATAATGGTTAAGTATTTGGGAAATTACAAATCCTGCTGGGGATTGGACAAGATTATGGACCTTCTCAACAGAAAAAAAAAAAGCCAGTTTAAGAAATGGATGACTGTACAAGGGAAAAGGCATTAAATGTCTTCATAAATGGGGCTGAGGAAACTGGATAGGCATAAGTTAAACAATGAGACCTCAGCATGATCTTACACCACACACGAATATCCCACTCAAAAATTGACTAATTACTGGAACATAAAACCTGAAACCAAAAAACTACTCAAAGTAAACAAGGGTTAAGATCCTTGACATCATTTTAGATTCAGAAGTGGGAAAGAGACTCTAACTTGTAAAAGGTCATTAAGGGAGAGAGAATGCATAGGCACTGAAGTGTTGTGCTAGAGGTACAAAACTTCTTCAAAGACACTACCTCTGCCCCAAGCAACTCTGGGCTTTTGGGCCAGCTGTCTCTAGTCATTACCGGTTCCTCTCTTAAGCCTCACAAGGGCTACACCAAGGGTGAACCAAGATCCCATGATTTTTTCCACCTCATTTACCCAAATTTTACTTCTTTCTCCCAAGAACCTCAACATTTGGTCTTGCTTTTACTGAAGGACCTTAGGTAAAATCTTTTCAGCCAACTTTTATTTGTTGAGCTCATATTTGTTTTTGCAGAAGCAATTTTAATTTCTATTTGGATAGTCATTTTTAGGTTGCTCATGCACTGACCTGTGTTGTTTTTAACATGGGTCATCTGAAAATAGGATCATACATTACAGAACAAATTAAAACAAACAAATCCCCACAGTTGTCCCGTGAACCTTGTTTTCCCTTGGCCTGAAGCCACCCAGATCATACACTCATTCCTAAACCCTATTTGATTTCAGAACTTACAAAAACCTCTCAGCTTTGAAATGTTTTAACTTCTACAAGTTTTTGTTGTTCTTCTTACTTTTTTCTACTAAATCTTAAGGTTTCAAATAATTCCTATGGCTTTTCTATACATTTTTTCATCATTTGTGATTACTATTTAATACTTCCCAATTTAGACCCTCCCTGGTTAAAGCTAGCCCTGCAAGGATAGCCACAGCCGCTGCAGTGTGAGTTCGATTCCCAGTCAGCCAGGGAGGTGACCCACATAGCATGGCAGACATGTCCTGTCTCACCTGCTGCTCCCTTCAGCAGTGTACTTAGTCAGTCTGCCTGTTCTGCTCCCCACTCTGTCTCTAGTGAATCCTCTCATCACCCCTATACCTCTGGCCTGTACCCCAGTTCTATATGCATAAATAAAAACAAATATTTTTAAAAAGTACTTACCAATTTAAAAGCTGTTAGACTAGGATTGCTTCTTCAGGCACTGCCCAATCAACATTTGTCATTGTCTTGATGAAGTTACTGAACAAAACCACTTCTGAAACCAACTGTGGATAACAAGATGTCACTGAGCACATCGATATATTGGTGTGATTCACTATCTTGTTTTTCAGGTCTTTCAACTGCTTTTAAAAATATACTTGGCAGGACTCTTGATTTCATTGAGATCAAAATGAGGAGGACCTCATCTGGCCCAAGTCAGCTTTCTTACTAATAATAGCAACTGCAAGTAAACACTTTTCAAACACTATACATCTTGTCTCTGAGGTTGACAGTGCTTTTGGGTCTTGATCCAGGTTAATGATGATCTCTGACTTTTCCCTCTATTTTACTCTTGCTGACAAAGTATTCCAGTTAATGCCTGAGGTCTCACACTTTGTTTTCGGTTATTTACTCAGTGACTATATGCTGAACACCTATTATGTCCTGAACATTTCATGCACTGGGAAAACAATGGAGACCAGGATCAGCCTAATGAATGGGAAGTGGTATCTGTAGCCGGGCAGTCAGTGAGAGCCTGCAGAGCTGGACTGGACCCAGCCACAGAGCTGGGATGGCTTCCCCGAGTGAGCGGTGCAGGGCCCAGGGCTGCTGGATGTGCAGGAATCTGCAAAGCAAGAGGTGGCTGAAAGAAGGTTCCCAAGTAGGGTGAGCACCACAAGGCCCTGCTACTCTTGCATCTTCTTTGTGGTGACATCCCAAGGACCAAACAGACCACTATCTTTATAACCATGTAATATGTGTTTCCTAATTCCACCCTTTGTTTTATCATTGGGGGAGGGAGCATTGTTTGGCTTTGTATTTTAACTAATGAACATATCATCCTTAGAAACATATCTATGTGTGTGTGTGTGTGTGTGTGTATGATTTATTTATTTATTTACATACAGAGCTGTGGTACAGGTCAGAGGTGCAGGGGCAGTGAGAGATAGAGCAGGGAGCAGAACAGACAGACTGATGAAGTACACTGCTGAGGCAAGCAGTGGGCGGTCAGGAGAGATCTGCTGTGCCATGTGGGTCACCTCCCGGGCAGGGATTGAACTCATGCTGAAATGGCTTTTGCTTCTTAGTGCTGTGCTTTAAACCCACTGTGCCACCAGGGAGGGCCCAGAAGCATATATATTAATGAGCTCATTCATATTTATCAAGTATTTCTTACATTTAGATATTTGGCACAGCCTAGACCTGGAAGATAAGTCACTTCTGACTGTATCCTCCTTCTTATACAGAAGTCTTTATGCACGCCCCAGCTGCTAAGATATAAGCATTGAATATCATTGTGTTAGATTTTATTTAGTATTGTTGTGAAAAAGGATTGGGAGAGGAACTCTAACTTGTAAAAGATGGACATTGGATCAGTATGTTAAATTTAGAGCCAAACCCTACATTTGTTTTTTTGTAGGCATAAAGCTTTGTATTAAATAATAATTGGCTGGATGAACAAAACCTAACAGACTAAATTTTTGGTACATTTATGTCAGTTTTAATAGTTTCACATTAAAAGTGGTAGTTGTTGAATTCTTCCTTTAGAGTTGTTTCTCTTACCTTGGAGGCTGGAACTCATAAACTTCTTCCTGCTGCTCTGGATTTACTGAGCACAGCCAACGGTAAAGATGAACTAAGAGCTCATTTCTTAAGAACAATCTTTTCCATGAAAAGCTCTTAGATAATTATTCAGCCTTTAATATTTTTTTGCCATTATCAACAATTATCAAAGCTTCCATGTCCCTTGCTAATCAATGAATTTTTTTTTATGGTAGATTTCTTTAAAGGTGAGTTAAATAAAAAGGACAGTAAAAATACTCATAGTGTAATCTGTTAGTCTTTTTAGTGGCTCAGTTTAAATGCCCGATCTCTTATTTCCTAAGCAGTGTTACTTTGTTCCTGTTGTTATTGTTACATGTAACATAGCTGGGAATTTTACTTTTACTTCATTGTGGGGGAAATGGGCGTAGTGGGAAAGTTTTTGATAACATGTAGCTTTAGCTTCCCTGTCACACTTTTACTTTACTCTTTTTGCCAGTACCAGTCTGCCATCCTATGTTAGTGAAAATGCATGAGTGAAACACACCAGACTTCCTGTTAAAAAGCAAAGTTAACTTTTCAGCCAACGGTTATTAAACACATTAGATCCCAGAGCTGCCAATATGAACCACAGGGTATCCTTGCCTGCTCAGACTACTCTAAACTCAGGAGTTAAATTATCAGCAAGAAACTTCAGTTTTGATGTTCTGGAGGGTGGGGCACTTCTAGCCATCTCCACCTCCCCCCTGCTCTCCTTGGTCTAAACAAAACAGCCTCTCAGGTAGGGGCTCAGCCAGCAATTGTTCTGTCCATTTACTAACCCACGCTGTATGTTCACGGTGTTTCTGCTGCTTAGAATTATTGTGCTTTCTTTGTTCAGGGAGAAAACTATGTTGAAGCTAAACCTCATCGTTTTTTATTCATTGAAAGAAGAGATAAATAGCCTTCAAAACAACCATTGCCGATTTACTCACTTGATTCCTAGATGTAGTTTGGGGCCTCCCTGGTGGTACAAAGGGTTAAGTTCCAGCACTATGAAGCTATTGGCAGCCAGTGCAGCAAGAGTTCAATCCCCAGACAGGGAAATCACCCATATGGTGCAGGAGACCTCTCCTGTC
>NW_004567127.1:21899070-21902738 GCF_000260355.1 Condylura cristata | reverse complement strand
CTGTGCGGTAATAATCACTCTTACTTATTGCAGTGGCAAACTTGATAACAGAGGATAATAACATAACAGAATGGTTGGTCTTAACTGTGAAATGCTCGGTTAGATACATATATCTGTGAGAGTGCGTGCATATGTTTAGTCCTATTTCATTTTAACGGGTACTTATTGAGGGGCTATTCTAAGGCATTGTATTATTTTCTACAAGATTGAGAGGAAAGCAATACATAAACCCTGTCCAGAATGAAGTAAAATTATGAACTTCTTTAATGCCCCATTGACAAAAGAACCAACAACCAATCACATTTACATAGTGAATCAGATAAAATTCATGCTTTTATAGGATTCTCATAGTGCACATTCTCCCATGATTATACATTTAGGTGAAGACCAGTACTTTGTTTTGTTATTTCCATCCCCAGCACCTAACAGTATCTGACATATTTTACAGTCATGTAATTCTTTTATAGCAAGTTCATGACTAGATGAAAGTAATGTATGCTTGTGAGAGAGATAAGCCAGCTACTAGTAATAATGCATAACTAATCTTTGTGGATTCAAAAGCTTGAGCTGCAATAAGAATAGCTATGGGGATGATCGTGTAAAACAATGTAGAACTTAAAGATCAGCGATCAAATGAATTTTTCTTTAAAAATCTAAAAGGTAGGCCTCCCTGTGGTGAAAGAGGTTAAAATGCAGTACAATGAAGCTATCTACAGCCACTCCAGCATGAGTTCGATCCCCTGCCAAGGAGGTGACCCACATGGCACAGTAGTACTCTCCTGTCTTGCCTGCTGCTCCCCTCAGCATTGAATTTCAGTCAGCCGGCCTGTTCTGCTCCCTACGCTGTCTCTAGTGAATCCGCTCACCCCTTACACTTCTGACCAGTATCCCAGTTCTTGTGAGCATAAATAAATAAATATATTTTTTTTAAATGTGAATGGTATACTGAGACAGAAATATAATTATCTTCTTTGGTTAAAAGAGGTCTAGAATTACTAGCTGGGAATAATTTTTACTCCCACCACCATGCCCCTAGAAAAACAGGTTAATTCAATTTGAATATTATTAAAATGTTTGAAATAATACTGATTATGTTTAAATGGTTGGACTATTAATGTAAAAGGTGACATTCTGGAAATATCCAAGGAGATGTTAATACAGAAGTATTCATTTGAAGTTCAGCTTGCCTCTTATAATTTTTCTGAGTCTAAAGTTCTAGTATTATGGGACTGTAAGTTCACAATAGTTGAAGAATCATTTACTACATTTTAATTTATATTGTCAAATAGATCTGGACATGAAAAGAGTACTTGAATGCCTGTGTAAGGTAGATTCTATTTAAACTACTAGCTTATTGGTGTATTTTAGATTCTTACATTTAAATCATCATGGCGCAGTGTTGATTGAGAGTTGTAAAATAAAGGGTTCAAAGCCATGACTCACCATTAGCCATGTTCCTTGTGCATGTCAACTAATCTTGGCTTGTTTTTCATTTGTAAAATGAGTTATGAACTGAATGATCTCTAAAGTACTCTTTTGGTCTTCAAATTTTATAACCCTCTTGTCATTTGCTTTTAATTTAATATAGTTCTATAGAACAAGGTAATTATGGAAATATGTTGTCATGTATATTAACAACTAAAACAATCTAGAGTCATGCTTTCCCAAGGGAAAGATATCACTTTATGTAATTACAAAATTTGGCTTTCTCTCATTCCCTTTATTTCCATCTTTGCACTGTTAGAGGAAAAGCAGTTTGTTTTATAATTGTTTTGAGCATACTTTGATAATTTTATTTTGATTTATGGAGGTGTTAGGCAGAACTGAGAATAAGCCAGAAGTAAATCATATTTTTGTGCTCCTCTGTACACTCCTTCTCTATACTAGCCTCAGCTGCCACCCCTGTACCCCGAAATCCTCCTATGATATTACTCACACACAATTATTATTTCTAAAACTAGAGGCAAATATACCCACTTTCTTCATTAAAATTACTGAATGTTCTTTAGTTTATTCAGACAGTATTGAATGCCTGTTTTATGTCAGTTTTCTAGCTAGTTGGGATATGTCAGGCAATGCATTGAGGAACACATAAATGAGTGGTTTTTAACAGATTGGATGTGTAATGCAAGAGACTCTGAAAACTTTGAGGATGACATTGAGGAACATATAAATGAGTGGTTTTTAACAGATTGGATGTGTAATGCAAGAGACTCTGAAAACTTTGAGGATGACATTGAGGAACATATAAATGAGTGGTTTTTAACAGATTGGATGTGTAATGTAAGAGACTCTGAAAACTTTGAGGAGGACTCTTAAGAATTTTGGAATAAGCAACTAAAAAGTTGAAGTTTGCCATTAACCAAGGCAGGAAAGTTTCAAGTAGAGCAGAGCCTCCTTGGAATTGAGGGTAGAGTGAATAAAGAAGAGAACTAGATGTGCTTTGGAACATACTGAGACAAGTGGATATACAAATGCAGAGGTCAAGTAAGCGGTGGGTCTATGAGTGTGGATACAGATAAGACTTGGTGTTCGGGTGCTATTTAAAGCACTTGGCTAGATGTGCTCACCATAGAGTAAATGAGTTAGAGCAGAGGACCAAAGACTAAGCCCCAAAGACCACAAAATCTGGGGCCAGGGCCTCTCTGGTGGCCTAGGGTTTAAATCTCAACACTATCACCACTATGGCCTGAGTTCAATCCCCAGCCAAGGAGGTGACCCATGTGGCACAGCAGACCTCTCCTGCCTCACCTGCCGCTCCCCTCAGCAGTGTATTTCAGTAGGTCCACCTGTTCTGCTTCCCACTCTGTCTCTGGTGAATCCTGTCAGCCCCTGCACCTCTGGCCTACACCCCAGCTCTACTAAAAAGAAAAGTATTTTGGGCCAAAGAGAGAACCAGCTAAGAAGTTCAAAAAGAAACAACAAAGTAAATAGGAGGAAAAATAGAAGGAAAGTCTGAATGCTGGGAGGCAGCCTGTAAGCCACAAATGGAGTGTGGTGGAAGCTTGTGGGTGCTTTGGTGGCTGTGGTGCTGCAGTATACATCAGAAAATATGTAATTCTGTACCCACAAACCATATATACTGTTGTAAACTATTGTTACCTCAAAATAATATGATTTTTAAAAATCAAATCACAAAAATGCTGTTGATAGAACAAATAATGTGGTGGCTAAAACTGATTCAACTGAACAATGTAGATGAATACTATATGTGGATTTCTGCACAGGGAAAGAAGTAATCAGTAACATGAAAAGGCACCACACTAAAAAGGAGAAAATATCTGCACATCACACATCAGATCAAACATCCAAGATGTGTAAACAGCTCAGCAACAAGAAGGGCAGAAGAGCTAGTCATTCCTCCAAAGAAAACATACAGCTGGCCAACGGACACATGAAAATATGTCCGTTGTCACTAATCACCAAGGACATGCAAATCAAAACCATAAGAGAACCTCACACCATGAGAATAGCCCACATTTAAAATTCCAGAAAGAGGAACGTTTGATGAGGGTATAGAGAAAAAGAATCCCTCCTTCATAGTTGGTAGGAATATGGACTCCTGTGGAAAATAGCATAGAGTTTTTCTAAATATGTTAATAGATCTACCATATGAGGCAGCAATTCCATTCCTAGATATCTGCCCAGAGAATTCAAAAACATTCATT
>NW_004567127.1:21841596-21898505 GCF_000260355.1 Condylura cristata | reverse complement strand
TGAAAATAATGAACAACTATAAACCAGAGACTTTTTATCGGGGTGAAAGGGGAAATGGGATTGGAACTGGAATGGAAAGAATGCACTGGACTGTGGTGATGGCACACAGGTGAATTGGTGGTGAAAAGCCCATGGGGATTACAACTAAGATGAAAAAATGCACAAGATGAAGAATGATGTAAAAAAATGTATAGGAATAAATAAAATTAATACATTTAAAGAAACAAGTTTAAAAACAAAAAATAAAAATGGGACTTTTGTCATTGGCAACAACATGCATGAAAATAAGGGGTATTATGCTAAATGAAATAAGTCAGAAGAAGAAAAATAAACACCGGTTGATTTTACTCAGATGTGACATAAAGAAACAGAGTAAAGGCACAAAAACTACAGAGCAGAGAAATCTGCTGTGGAATTGTGACTACCCGAGGGGGAGTGTCAGGGTGGGCAGCAAAGGGAAGGGGGGACCCAAGGAGCGTGATGGAGGAGGGTGATTGGTGCTTTGGTGGTGAGCATGGTGTGAAAAAGAATGGACTTAAGCCCATAAATATACACAGTGTTGTAAACCAGTGTTGCTCCAATAAAGTAAATGATTCAACGTTTAAAGCCACAACTCCAAGATGGTAAGATAAATAGCAAAAAATATTTCAAAGGATGGACTCCACTCTTTATAGCATTGTCGTGTTCTGCTTAGGGGAATCCAGGGAATGAATGAGCTATTCCGGCCATGTTTCTCTTTGTGCATGGGACACAGGGGGATCCTCTGCGTGAATAATTGTCAGGAGAGGTGCTTGCTTTTACCCTGGGAGGCTCCTTGTTTCCTAGAATGATGGTTTTACTCAGTGGTCTCTTAAAGATTTATTTATATATGCATACAAGAGCTGGGGTGTAAGCCAGAGGTGCAAGGGGGGGGGGGGTGAGAGGATTCACCAGAGACAGAGTGGGGAGCAGAACAGGTGAATCTACTGAAATACACTGCTGAGGGGAGCAGCATGTGAGACAGGAGAGGTCTGAGCATCATGGGGGAGGTGTCCCTGGCTAAGGATCGAACTCCATGGTGCAGTGGCTGGGGCTAGCTTCACAGTGGTGAGACTCAACTCCTCACACCACCAGGGAAGCCCCTACTCAGTGGTCTCTTAAAACACTGAGATGTGGCAGCAGCTTCCAGACAGGTTCAGAGCTCTGTCACTGACCAGCTGAAGCAGCATTTCAAATTTGGTGAATGATGCAATGCATGGAGATAAGTTCATTCACTGGTAACCTTTCCTTTTTCAGAAACATGATTCCTGTGACAGAATTTCGGCAGTTCTCTGAGCAGCAGCCGGCCTTCCGGGTGCTGAAACCATGGTGGGACGTGTTTACCGACTACCTTTCCGTGGCCATGCTGATGATCGGTGTGTTCGGATGTACTTTACAGGTAAGTGTGGGGATCAGAGCTATGCGACTGAACCCTCTAAAAGGAACTAAGCATGTGATCTTGAGCCATGTAAGTGTAAGTCGCTCTACTTGTGTGTAGTGTGTGTAAGCATGGCAGGGAGCCCAAACACTTATTTACTTTGCTTTCCTAATAAGGTAAATATGGTATGTGTAAGACTTCACTGAGCCAAACTGTGGTTGACTATGGTAAAGTAACTTGATTTCATTAACATCACATAGAGTCCCTTATCTTTCAGATTTGTCTTTAGAGTAAAATATAAATGGCAACTGTATCCACAGTGCTGTTTATGTTGCAAAAGTTGAACTTTTTGCTTTTCTTCACCAATTATACTGCCTCCTGGTAAGGTTTTCTGGATGAACTAATGTTTGATGAGATAATATTTTACCCAATGGTTAATTATGACTTAATGCATGATCCAATCAAAATTTATTATTTTATAGATGTTGCGCATTCTTATATTGAGTCCAGATATATCTTCATACTACTGTATGCCAAGGACTATACTTTGGGGAAATAGTTACCTATAAGTAGTTTGTTTCTAAGGGAAAACTGAATAAGCCAGCATTCAGAAAAGTTTGTGTGCTGCTAGGATAGAGACATAGTAAGTACAGAAGGGACACTCAGCTTGGAACAAAAGGAAAATTGATACTTACATTAAAAATTGGAGAAATAGGTGAGTCAGGGAGAAGGAATTGGAGTTCAAGAATATGCCAGAAAGAGGGGAAAAGGCTCAAAACCATAGAAGCAAGAAAGAACCCGTCATCCTTGGGGAACTGTCCTTGGGTGTCACCGTATGAGCTCTGAAGTCATGACAAGGGGATGCGTGAGACGGTAGCAGGAGTGACGTTCATAGGTAAATCAAGGAACAGGAATCTGAGGAAGACTGAGGAGGGCCAGCCTCAAGGACAGGCGGGAACCAGAAGGAGGAGCATCTCAGAAGCCAGGAGGTGTGCTCACCTGCTCACAGATGGCAGGAAGAGGAGCAACATCTAGGTTATTAGACATCTAATTTGCAACGGTCGGGAAAGTAAATGGAAGTTTTGGTAAAGGCTGTGTGGAGTTGATACAGCTTTCAAGTAGATCCGCTGAGAGGAGGGGCAGCTAGGAAGAGACAGAAATAGCTAGAAGTGGTGCAGGTTAAAATTAGCCTTTTTAAAGCTGATTTTAATAATTGTTACCACATAGTGCTTCCTGTGTGTCAGGCACTTTTCTGAGCACTTTCTACAAGTTTTAATCCATGTCATCCTCATGGTAGCCCACTCACATGAGTGGCAAAGCCCTGGTTGAGACCCACCCACAGTTTGACCCCAAAGTCCCTCTCTTTCATTTGCAGGGCAAAATGTTTTGCCTGCCCCTTCTCCAAAATTGTTGCCAATGAAAAGGCAGAGTGTGAGAGAGAAGGAACAAAGAGCTAGCGAGGATGTGGAGAAAAAGGAACTTTTCTGCACTGCTGGTGGGAATGCAAACTAGTACAACCACTATGCAAAACTGTTTGGAGGTTTCGCAAACTGCTGAAAAATGGAGCTTCCATATGACCCAGCAATCCCACACTTAGGCATCTACCCAAAGACACAAAAACACTGATTCAAAAAGTCACCTGCAACCCCATGTTTATTGCTGCTTTATTTATTTACAGTGGAATCAAACCAAAGGCCGAAAAGTAGATGACTGGATTCAAAAGATGCGGGACATATACACAATGGAATATTACTTAGCCATCAAAAAGAAAGACACATGCCTTTTGCAGCAACTTGGATGGAGCTGAAAGGGATCATGCTTAGTGAAATAAGCCAGAAAGAAAAAGAAAAATACTGGATGGTTTCACTCATAGCAGGAGTATAAAGGACCAGGGGAAAAAATATTAATAATGAACGACTATATACCAGAGACATTTTACAGGGGTGGAGTGGGGAATGGGATCAAAAACCAGGTTGGGAGAGTAGTGCACTGGACTATGGTGATGACACACAGGTGACTTGGTGATGGGAAACTATTATACTATTAAGAAACAAAACAAACAAACAAACAAAAAGAGCTGTTGAGAACCCAGCTGTTACCAGACACTTTAAGGTGATTAGTGTTATCAATACCAGGGAAATTGATGCCCAACCCTGGAAACCTTCATTCTATGGGACAAAAAATAAATAAATAAAAGCAGTCAATTTCATATGTTAGAAGGTAATGAAGTGGTAGAAAAGAAAGTTTATGAGGATGGTGGGAGGTTCAGCAGAGATGAAGTGTTTCCAGCATTTCAAATGGAAAAGTTTTACTAGGAAGGTGACTTTCACAAAGGAATTGAAGGTGCAGGAACAAGCCATAGAAATGTTCCACTCAAAAACTTCCAGACATAGGGAACAGCAAGAGACATGTGTACAGAGGGTTCACAGACTCTTTCCTCTCTGCAGGAGACTCTGACTCTCTCAGTTTGCTAGCTCAGGGTCCCAGGAGACCTGAGACAGTGGTAGCCGTGTGAGAGGCATAGGTGAGTGCTGACGGCTTTGTTGCCTCTGGGCTGGAAGGACTAGCAATGCCTGCAGGAAGCCCGCCATGGACTCCATGACTGAGGTGACACTTGTACCTGGCTATGTCGCTGAGACACAGGAGATGTATCTCTGAGTTAAGAGATACTGATACCTTTGGAGCTCAATAAGCCTTTTTAATCATGATGACTCCAGAATCTACCTACAGAGGATGCAGGGACGATCAAAGGAGCAGAGGCTCAGGGCTAGCTACCGGCAGTAGTGGGGACCATATCTGGACAGGGGGGAGATTCCTCCAGAGCAGCTCGCTGCATTGCTAACTTGCTGTGACTCCAGTCCTGTCACTAAGAGATTCTGGTGCCCAGTGAGGTTTAAGATATCTTTTTTTTTTTTAAGATTTATAACACTCTTTATTTTTTTTAAGATTTATAACACTCGTTGGGCCTGTTCAAGAATCTGTGCATGCTGTGTTCAGTGCCCAAACTGTGGTGGCAGATGATCCCCATTTGGCAGCTGCGAAGCCAGAAACTAAAAGGCCAAGCAGCGTCCGTGGGCACTATGGGAGATGCAGTGAGGGTCCACGTCCCAGGCTGACTTCTCCAGAGTGTGTTTTCATGCTTCACACGCTGCCACGGGATATAATGAAACCATTATAATTATACAGATGGCGTGGCTTAATTTGGGGTTGTAAAACAGTATTTTAAGTATCAAAGCAAGTTTAAAGTGACTAAAAGAGGAAAATAAAACATTATATAAAGAATGAGTTGTCTGATTTAGCTTAAATTTTTAAAAGGTGATTTGCTATATACCTGCTTTGGAAAGAATAATTTCCAATTGAAGACAAGGTAAACTGTTTGCCCGTAGTGAACATTAAATAGGCAAGAATTAAAATAAGATGTAAATTAGGAAGAAAAAGTAAAACCATGCAATATCTATATTATAGATTAAAGGAATGTTCCTTAGAGGTGGATGAATTTGAGCTGTTATATTTGCTCTGTTGTGCTAATCCTCTGAATTTGGCTTAATGATTGATAACTTCATAAACAAAGGGCTCTCTGTGAAGCTCAAATACCTTTCCCATTTCCAAGGTGATATTATCATAGTTATGGTGTGTTAGATGCCCTGATTCTCCATTTGTTAAATACATGTACAATCATTCTTTCTGATCTTAGAAAGGCCATTAACTCTTCAGGTTGGAAAGCAAAAGAGCCAATCCAAGGTAGGGTTAGAAGAGCTTCCTGGGTGATAAAAAGGTAACCCAAGCACACCCTAGTGGCGCAATGGTTTAGGACGCAGCACTGCAAGGTGGGCACAGCAGACACCTCCTGTTTCGCCCGCTGCTCCCCTCAGCAGTGTACTTCATTGATCTGCCTGTTCTGCTCCCCACTCTGTCTCTGGTGGGTACTCTCGCAGCCCCTGCACCACTGGCCTGTACCCAGTTCTACATGCATAAATAAATAAATCTTTAAAAAATAAAATAAAATGCACTTAAAAAAAAAAAGTAACCCAGTGGCTTTTTGACACTTTTGTAAATGGCTCTTCCCATGGCCAATAATAGTTGATGACTTGTTCACTCCTAAAAGAGTATGTTCAGATAACTACATAGCTTTGAAAATATGGGGGGAAGGAGGACATTATTAACTATCAATAGAAGTGTTGATTCTTTCTGGCCCTGATGTAAAAGGCTTAGAATCAACACTCTTGTCTTACTCATCTGACAAATATTTATTCATTTCTGAGCAAGTTGCTATTTTCAAGACTGCTATGGAATAAAAGCATGTATAAAAAGCATTCCTTAGATTGCATCAGTCCGCATAAGAAACAAATATAAACTCATTGGAAAGCAGGAGCGTGTATGAACCCTATTCCTGTACCATCACAGTCACACACCCTCAAGGACCAATAATGTAAACATCCAACTCTGTGCTATAAACAACACTAGTCCAAAATGCAACACACTCAATAAAATAGACCAAATCCTGAAAGGTCAACATGTTGCTTCCTGCAAAAACAAGATTGCTTTAGATCTCTGCTCAGTGACTCCAGGTTATCTTATTAAGACAAAATCCAAAACAGCCTACAGGCAGGCCAGCCGTTACCAAATATAGAGTTAGCAGTTAGAAACCAGAAACAGGAACTGGGAGATACAAGCCCCCTGAAACCCTAGGGGACTGCTCTGTGCCTGTTACACAGGAAAGACATTTCCTGCTTTCTGAAAGAGAGAGAATGATCTCATGGCTTGAAACCACCTAAAGAAAAAAATTCTTAGAAGCTTAACCCAACCTCCAAGAGCAAACTGGTTAACGGGGAGACACTGAAGCATTTTGGGCATCTGCGTTGGTCCCCATTTATTTTTTGGCCCACACTGACATTAATGCCTGCTTCTCTGATTAGAGGCATCGTCTTCAGCTCCATGGCAAATGGCCTTCAGGTAAAAACCCTCACACTCCAGTCCCTGGAAAGTACAGATAGTAAAAGTTAGAAGTCCAGAGTTTTTCAGAGAAGTTTTTTTGATAACAGACTCTGAATTCTTGCTCTGCTTCCCTCCCTTTCACACTCTCCCACACTATCTGAGATTTCTAGTCCATGCTTTTCTTTTGACAAATCTGAATTTAGAGGGAATTGGAAATTCTTACTCAGATTAGCCTGTTGCTTAAGGAAATCGAGAATGCTGATAAAATAGCACATAGCACTAATGGGTAAATGTAAAGACCTCATCTGAGATATGTTTTGTAAAGGTTCTGTGGATCTATAACATCTTCTACCTGCGCCTCTGGAGAATATGAAACAAAAGTCATTTGGTGGTGAAAATAATGTTAAAGAGCAGCCAGTGCCATCTCTGGAGGCATGTGGTGGGTGCTGTGGGAGAACCTTCCAAAATCCTTGTCTATCTAGTAACAAAAATAAGCCTTAGTTAGGGCTTCCTTGGTATGGTGGTTTATTCAAACTGTTATTTTTGATCTTCTCTAGAACTTTACTTCTTCCCATCTATCACCATGACAATTTAATGTGCAGTGAATTCCTGGCCACAGGAATAATATATGATTGCCTTTCACCTCACCCGCTTGAGTTTAACATAAGGCATGACTCTGAATGCTTTTCTTAGATCATTGGATGCCCTCTAATGCCAGCCAGTGAATAGAGAACATTTCCCTTTGTCTCACCATTATGGATTGTTCTGATTGTGTTGCCTGTTGGTTACTTAACAATACATCTTTTTCCTCAAAAAACAAAGTACTGACAATGTTGGCGGGTTTTTGGTTTTGTTTTTCATGTGAAGCAAATAAGTATTGCCATGTATTTAGACTCCATTATTAATTCTGGGCTACACCTCTCCAAAACCTGTGTGTAAAGTCTGTATTAACTAGATTTCCGACGATGAGGGGTAGATGTTGATTTGTCATCAGCACCCTGCACTTGGAACCTCCCCCAATGTGCTAATGCTATGAGGCCAGTACCCACCGGTCCTTTCTGCCCTACGTGGTTCCTCTCTTTCCCACTTCACTGGAAACACTGACATCTGGATGCTCTCAGCCTCGAAGGGGCCCTGTCTGAGGCTGATGCTCGCTACCTTTCAGCTGCCAGACTAACAAGTGCCGAGGTTCCTTCTGGAGTCTTCTGTTTGGCATAGATGGTATTGCTCCTTCTTCCTCTATGCAGCTATTTCCCTTTATAAACTACTACACTTTTTGGTGATATATGTTATCATTTCTGCTGTCTTGGAACATTCAGCCTTTATAGAATGAAAAAAAACCAAGCCAGTGTTATTTTTGTGTATTCACTTTTTGAAGTAAAACACACTCAACTAGAAAGATACATACCAACTATAAAAGATTTAACAAAAAAATAAGAAACCACTCAAATAGAAAATAAAATCAAAAATTATTGAGCATCTAAGAATTAAACTAAGAATGTACAAAACCTTCTCTAAAAGCTTTTTAATGTCTCTTAAATGGCATGGAAGATAATTTGAATAGATGGAAAGACATTATATGTTCTTGGATGGCATAGATTCAATATTCTAATCAGCCCTCATAAATCACGAGTTCAAAGCAATATAAATAAACTTTACAATCTTATACTAAAATTTACATGAGGAATGTTCACTTATGGTGGTGCAGGGGAGAATATGGTGTCAGGGGATAAAAGGAAAGAAAGAAGTCTAGGAGAGACGTAGAAATGAGGAGGAGGGAGAGGAAGAAAAGACTGAGGGAGGAAGCTTTGCAAGAACAAATAATATACTGTACATTAAATCTCTGAGGGAAACCAAAGTTCTAGATATTCTGTATAGGATAGTTAAAACTGTATTCCTAAAAATAAGACTTTTGCGGTAAAGTAAAAGTTAATAATTGTCTACTTGGATGTCTCTAGGAAATAAAGATGTTCAACTTTTTTTATGTAGCATAGTTTCCTATTGCTAAGAAAAAAGAAATAAAAGTTTAATTGTACATATGACTGATTATCATGTAAAAGCAAGTTCAAAATATTAGCATCATTAAAGAGAAACCCTTCAGCCATCAAAATTGGGATCAGCTATTTTAAATTTGAGTTGACATCACCCTGTTCAAGGCTATCCTGAAGTTCGTATGTTAGCATAGGGGATGTTGAGCTTAATGTTTAAAATGTGGGTGCTGGATGTGAAACTTAAAAAATGCTTAATGGGTGATAAGAAAGCACTCTAGAAATTGTTCCTTTCAGGATGACTTCTATGCATGATTGCTTTGATTAATCAAGCTTATAATTTTACAAATTTTGTACTTTTTTTTTTTTTTTGTAGCCATGAAGTCTTTTGTCTAACAAACAGGCCAGCAAATTACATTGTGATTATACTTGTAAGAAACCTCTGCTCACAAGAAATACAAAACCTGGGCTGATTTTTAGAATATCAGCTAGATTACGTAAATTTAAAGAAAAAAGTTTTAAATCTATTCCCAGAACAACAAAAAAAAAGCATGAACATTCCCATATGGATTTAGGTAAAACATACAACTTTCTGAGGCTCGGTTTTATTAAATGAACAGAATAGGCATTATTTCCATTTCAGATTCATTGTGGGAAAAAAAAATGATGTTAAAATAAAAAGGTATTGTTTTGATTCTCTTTAGCTACAGACTTCAGTTGCCTTTTCTTCACTTTGGACATTTCTATGTAGCCCTGTGATTGGTCGGGTCTTTGGCAGACAGATTGAGAGAGGTCTAAAGTTAAGGACAAAATGCCCCAATTCACCCACCCACAGGTACCCAGTCCCTGTCCCAGTCTTTCAAAGGACTCTGCAGGGGCTACAGAGGGGCAAGGCAAATCAGGCAAAAGAATATTTCATGAAGCTCCGCTCTGGTTCCAGTCTTTACCAGCAACCTCCTGGCAAGCTAGGCCAGACTTCAGATAAGTCACTGGGACTTTCTTACCTAAGCTCTGAAGGTCTGCATGACAAGAGGGGAGGTGGAGCTGGCTATGAGCCTCACAGCAGCCTCCTTCTCCACATTTAACCTCTGCCTGCCCAGAGCAAGTAAAGGGAAACCCAGGCAAGGAAAAATTGGAGGAGGCCTGGAAGGGGGAAGGGAAGGAGGGGAGAGACTGATCGGAGAGATTGATTGTGGAGTCCCCCTAACGACAGAGAGAGAGCGGCTGGCACTGACCGGTTCCTGCTGGGATATGCTCTCCTCCCTACCTACCGGGGCAGCTTTAGACCCATCGCATCACATCTGCTTTAAGGGAGATGAGAGACATGGAGATGATGACTCACCCAGGGGCTCTGGAGCGGGAACCTAATCCTAATCGCAAAGGATAAGCACCCTGCTTGAACCCAGGGCCTTAAGCCCTTATGCACACTAAGGTTCAATACTTTTCTTTAATGTTACCATCTCTGCTTCTTACCACCTCTCCTAGAAGTTGGCAGAGCCCAAAAGACTCGTGAGTTCTCTCTGAGATCAGTCATCTGTATATTTAGGAATAAGAAAAATTCATAACTGAAATTTACCCTATATGGTTAAAGATCTCTTTGCCTGGAATATGCAGGAACTTTGTTATCCAAATTAATAATATTTCTGTAGTTCAGATAGTTTAAGTTCCCTCAAACATAATGACTTACAAAAAAAATTCTCCTCAAGCCAATTTCCCTGATCTACTAAATTTACCTTGACTTTTACTTTACTTGCATGTTTTCTATGATGTCACAACAAGGTACCTATTTCTCTCATAGATTGGACCACAGCCTGGCAGTTGACAATATTCATTTGCTGAGTGCTATGGAAATTTTTTCATCATTTGTTATAGTAGATGTCTAAAATAAATTATCATTTTGAACCAATCCTTATCAGTACAATTTTTAAAATTTATTTGGATGCAACCAGTGTTTAGAATTCTCTATCTTTATGCTGTTTGTACATTGCATGTGGATAGTCCAGAAGATTTATGTTTCTCTTTGGACTCCTCCAATTCTTTTCATCTTATTTCTGCTCACAAATTTATCAGTAAACTGTATGGTGTCTAGAGATAAGTCATGCATGGAACCCAGATTACAGCCCTGGGTACTGCTTCCAAAAGAGCTTCTCCTTTATTATTTCAAGAACATAATTATACATATTTCAAACTTCAGACGACTGAAACAAATTCTGCCTGTTGTGAATCATAAACTGTATGTTGCTAGTGTTTATTAACAATTTTAATATGTCCAATGAATCTTCCCACAGGGCTTGGACTTTGAAATAGATGCTTTCCACTTCAATCTTAAATTAGCAGTAGTTAAATACTTCACTAGCCCACTTGTCTGTGACATATGTCATGAAAAAAATGAAAAAGGTTGTGAATCATACCTACCCCCTTCCTTTTTAATAAGTATGTTTCATTTTAAAAGTAGTGTGCCATGAAGCAGCTGTCCTCAAAATAGAAAAAAAAAACACATAATAGAGACACAACAACTAAGACAGAGAAAATCAGAGCACCCCGAAAATCTGAGGCTAACAAAGGGTTAAAAATTGTCACTAGTGGGCCCTCCCTGGTGGCTTAGCGGGTTAAAGCACAGCACTAAGAAGCTAAAGCCACTTCATCATGAGTTCAATCCCCGCCTGTACTGGAGGAGATCCACATGGCGTGGCAGACCTCTCCTGACCCGCCCGCTGCTCCCCTCAGTGTACTTTGTCCATCTGCCTGTTCTGCTCCCCACTCTGTCTCAGGTGAAGACTCTCACCACCCACGCACCTCTGCCCTGTACCCCAGTTCTGTATGCATCAATAAATAAATCTTTTTTAAAAAATTATCAATAGTAGTGACACTAAAAGTGTCCCTGATCATCCATAATCTCAGAAAAGTCAGTATAAATGTACATTCACAGTAGTGGGCGAATTGCTTCTTTAAGTGAAATGACAAAATGTAGACTTGATCCTAGCAGAGATGTGAGGGTCCCTTCTTAGGAATAGTTGGGGCGTGCCTCTTTGGTTCCCTTAAATGAGTCAGCACTTAGCTCTGGCTTTAGGAATCACTGGGCTGACATCATTTGGCACTTTGGAGGATGCACGAAATGAGTTGTTTCATTTCAGACAAAGGTAGTTACAAGCCAAGTGTTTCCAGATGTTCACTGGCTTCTGATTACATAAGTGTGTGTGCCCGCATTGTTGTAGTAGTTTTCTTGGGGTGGGGGAGCACATGTTTATTTACTCATCTTCTATTCATTGCCTATCTGCTTTTGTACCAGACACTGGCAACGAGGTTTGGTGCCTACCTTTAAGAAGCTTACTAGTCGAGGAGATAAAATCATAAGTAAATAGACAATTACATTATGTTTTCTTAGGTGCATGGTAGAAAATCAGGAGCAAAAAAAACTGCTCCAATTCTGCTTAAGGGTTTATTACTTGTTCTGTATATTAATGACTCAGGAAATTATGCTTTAGCTTTTTCAGTGCTTAATTCTGATGCCAGACTAGTGGCACTTAATGTTTCTCATAGAAATGTTTGATGGTACTTAAGAAGAGTGACTTGATTTCTGGATTTTAATTATGTATCCAAGTCTTAATCAGTTCAATCCTCGAATCCCTTAGTTTTTCCCCCAAAGACTGACTCTATACCGCGCAGGTGCCAGGGTCTGTTTTTTTTTTTCTTTCTTTCTTTATTTCTGTTGAGGAATACACAACCAATAATCACAGACCTTTACTCAACCTTCGTGTTTATTAGTAAACACCATAAAATTTGGCAATTTGCTTGAGACCATTCTTTTCCTGTTTTTTCTATTTAAACTTCCTCCATAGTGTGTTATTTCCTGTTCCATCATATAAGCTTTAAACAGCATCGAAACAGAAAGCAGATGCCATGTGCCGAGCAGGCAGGAAATGATGTCACTTCCTCGCAGTTTTGCTTTTCTAGCTCCACTAGAGACAAGGAGCTGGGAGTGGTGTGTGCCGCTGTGTGTGAGCTGCCTGTGTGCTGGGGTGTGCGCAGCTGTGCGGGGCCCACAGGTGTCTGTATGTGCTCCGATGGTAGTTGCTCCCAAATACATGTGGCCTGGACCTGGGTCATAGCAGAACTGGTGAAGGCATTTGTTGAGATGGAAAGCATTTAGATGTTCCTCATCTTTACAGTCAGCATCCCTGCCCTTTTGGTTCCTTCTCTTTCTCATCAAGATACTTTTGTACTTAAAATAGATTTTACCTTGAAACAAAGCCTGTGCTTTCAGAGTTAATGCTGTCCCTGGTTATGGTAATTATTACATCTTTTGAGGATGAATGCTTTGTTTTCTGGTATCTTGTGTCTGGGAAAACATGCTTAGGATTGTATATGAACTGATCACTTAGTGGCATTAAAGTTCATCCCCACCCTCTGTATCTCCATCCCGCTACCTAGAGAAGTGGTCTACCTCTGAGAGGAAGCATGGCAATCCCTCCTTTCAGTGTTTTCCCTTGCTCTCCCCAAAAGCACCCCTCTGCTCCTGTCTCTGGATCCCACAATGTCTTGACCACACCTTCTCCCACTAACCTATCCAAGTTCACTAACTCTGAGACCCAAATGCACTGTTCCTGTTCCCTAAAGCCTTCCCTACTCCCCCGAGCCTGAGCACTTACTGCCCTCCCCACACTATTCACTCAGTGGAATTTCTGCCTTGTTTGCATGTCTGTTTGACTCCGCATGTGGCTATTTATGTCCCCCCAGCAAGATTGTGAGTCCTGTGATAACATCAAATATTGGTCCTGTATGCTTGATTTTCCTCTGATCCTTAGCATAAAGTAGATGTTCAGGAAGTTTTCATTGATTAAAAATTGTCCTTAGTATCTCTCAACAAGCCCTGGGAGTAAGTCTCTAGAATTTTTTTCCTGCTAGATCATTCTTAGGTCAGCAGTGATAACTGTTTATTTTTTGTTCTATCATATTGCGGCAGATCTAGACATCAACTTCATGATAGGCACTTTGAAACCAGCTGTATATGGATGCGAGGGGTGGAAAGGAGTGGATGAACTTAGCCACCTTTATATTCACACGCCTGCCTTTTTGTCTTCAGTCTGCCTGCTTATATGAAAGTTGACATAATCAAGTAAAAGTAGTGTCTTTATTTTCCCTTGCCAACATCCCTGTATCCCCAGCCCCTCCCTGTTAACCTCAGAGTGCTCCTGGTGTTTACTAAAGTACACTAACCATTGTAAGGCTTTTACTTCATCAAACCATCTCCCACGTAGGCAATCAGGATTTGTCTTTGTCGTTCTCACTTGCATCACTGCACATCATTCCCTCAACCTCATTCCATTTTTGCTGTTCTGGACATTTTTCTTTATGGCTCAGTCGTTTTCCAGTGTGGGTGTACTAAATCTTCTCGATCTAATCACCTATTGATGGCCATTTAAGTTGATCTGTAAAGCACTGTCTTTAAAAAAAAAAAAAAAAGTAGCCACAATCTAAACAATATACCTGAAATAGAAGTTAATATATTAGAATGAAGACACCTTGTCCTCTGTGGCAAATGCTTTTACTTATTTCAGTGATAATAAAGCCATCACTATGATTTAAAGCCCAAGCTGGGACAGATAACTTTGGGGTTATAGTTCATATAAAAAGCACAGTGAACTTCATTGTTCAGGGTATTAGAAAATAAATGTTTGCATATGCTGTTAATGAGAGATATATAAGGAAATTCTGCCTTTTGGATTTTTGGTAAGGAAAGGAATTGAGTAATACAAGTTTATTGGTGTGTCCCTACGCATGTGTCATGACTCTTCATAATGTTAGCCGTCAGACTGATTTTTATATTGAAATGCGTTCTCTTCTGGAAAAGGTAGTAAGGCAAATGTTACATTTCAGAAACACTCCTTCTGCTCAAACATATAAGATAAAGTATAAAAAGAGATAAAATGAATACAAAAGTTCGTACATGGACTCAACAACAAGATAAATATTTCTGTGCTGTACGAATGGAATACTGAGTGGGACCAAAGCTGGGCTCTCTTCCAAAAGTAGGTGCTAGAAGCCAGGAGCTCAGCTCCTGCCAGTTAAGGGAACTAAAAATGCACAAGCAAGATAAGAGACTGGATCCAGGTCACTGTTTGAATCCAGAGGCCCCCACTCCCAAAAGGAAGCCCCAAAGAATGGCAGTAAGTGGGTGCTGGGGCTGGTGCTTCAGAGGAAACAGTGCATCTGGGATACCTCCCAGCCTAGAACTGAGTCAGCCTCCCCACCCCCCGCTGTCTCCCTGCCTGGGTCTGTGAAGTACAGATACTACAGTAGAACATCAGACACCATGATAAGACCTAATCAGGGACTAGGGAGTGGGGTGGGACAGGAAACCACAGAAGAGCCCATGAAAAATGGTGGCAAACAATCTCCTCAGGACCAGCCTACCACCTAGAACACACAGAAAACTGCTGAGAAAGTCTGTTCACAAAACCAGCAGTTCTAACATTGACTCACTCCACATGACAAGAAGATTTGAAACAAGATAATGAGGATAAATGTATTTAGGGTGGTCATAGAAATGAAGACATAATATGAAAGAGTAGATAGATATAACATGAGAGTTCTATGTTTACTCAGGGATCAACAGACATAGGGATGAAAATTCTCTCTCTCTCTCTCTCCCTCTCTCTGCTAATAAATGCAAACATTTATTTTCCAGTACCCTCCAATACACACATAGGAAGATCCATTGGAAGGCTCTAACATATATAGGAATATATATCTAACATAATAGGAATTGAAGGAAAAATAGAGAAAATGGTGAAGCAATTTTTAAAGCAACATTTGAAGACATGTGAGCTAAAACTCTCCAAATATGAAGATGTCTGTTCTTAACTCTAGGTTTTGAACACAGTTAATTTACATCGATTCATATTTAAAGTAAAACTGTAGTAGATCTGGGATGGAAAGTAAAATCTTAAAAGCTATCAAAATGAAAGAATACCAACTAAAAACAAAATCACACTAATAGCAGGTATCTCATCAGCAGAAATATTAGCCAGATCTATTTAATAGATCTATTAAATGTGTATTTAATAGATAATATTTTAAAGTGCTGAGGGGAAAATTCCTATCAACACTTAATATTATTACTAAATGTATTAAGAAATGAAAGCAAGATAGACATTTTCAGACATACTAGGTATAGACTTCTCTATCCATTGACCCATATTAGAATTACAAAGGGACTTTCTGGAACCAAAAGGAAAAGGGACCCAGGGGTAGATAGAGGATCTAAGAAAACTGGTGAGCACAAATATTCTTATAAATACATAAACACAATGACAGATTATTTTTAATAGTGTGCATTTCAAAAGAATGCTAAAACAGCATTTTACAACAGGAAATGGAGTAGCTCAGTGAGCAGTGAAAATATTCTAGAAAGGTGGGTATGGATACTCTTTTTAAAGGAAATGATAGGCAACCTCCACTATATAAATACAGTCTTCCTGTTCAGCAGAGGTGGGATAGAAAATAGGAGAAGTACAAAATATATAAGAGAATGATGTGCTTTAAAAATAGTACATTTGTGGGCCCTCCCTGATGGTGCAGCAAGTTAGGACGCAGAACTGCAAGCTGGCCATAGCTGCTTCATTGCCAGTTGAATTCCCCGGCCCTACAGCTGACCCACCTGGCGCAGCAGACTTCTCCTGTCTCACCTACTGCTCCCCTCAGTAGTGTGCTTCGTTGATCTGCCTTCTGCTCACCATTCTGTCCCCGGTGAATCTTCTCACCACCCCTGCACCTCTGGCCTGTACCCGAGTTCTGTATGCATAAATAAATCTTTATCACATTTGCGTGAGTGAGAGACCAGCTGAGGTCAAAAGAGAAGTACTTCATTAGATAAAGTGCTTAATAATAGAGATAAAGCAACATCTATAAGGATCAGCTTATTTATTACATACCAGAGTTCTAAGTGACTTATTACTACTAGAGTTGTAAGTGATGGCCTAAGACATGGGAAGGTAAGTGCTGCAGAGTTCTGCACGTGCCCTGGGAAGTCAGCCATTTTGGATTAATAACTACATGTCCAATTTATATTCTGGTAGTGGGAAGAATAAGCCCTTCTGGGTCTTGCACAGGTGTAGGACAACTAAATCAGTGATTAGAGTGATTAGAGTGACTGCATCCAGAGAAAATAAAACACTGGTGCTGTTCTTATTGGCACTGCATTATATTTATATTTAATTTTGTCTTTCCAAGAGTGTTTTATGACTGTCCTCACAGAGATTTTTAGATATTGATAGTTATGACTATCTTGTATTTTGCCATTATGAAGGTATCTTAAAAAATAAAAAACCTCTTAATGCAGAAGAGATAGTCCTCCTTATCCTGTCCTTCCCCCGTGGCATTCCTTGATGAGTCGGTGTATACTCCTCCTGATCTGTGTCTGTGCATTTACACATATGGGCATGTAAACACATGTGATCATAATATGTGTAATGTCCTTGCACTTTGAGTTATTAACTCTCATCAGATGTCTTAAAGATAGCACATTGGCACACAGAGATCTATTCTAAGGACCACAGAATCACATGGAATGGCTGTGCTATAATTTATGAAGAACATCTCCAGGATGATGTGCATTTAGCCATCTTTTTATTAATCTCAAAAAATGACATAGGACAAAGAACAGGTAGAGACAGGGATAGATCAGCAGCTGCCAGAATTTTGTTGCAAGATTCAGCACAAGGGAATTCCTTGGGGTGTTGAGATTTTTCTGTGCCCTGTTCTTGTAATGGTTACAAGAATGCGTGTTTGAGAGCTAAGGTGTATATGTTGTTTTGATTAAAAACTGCATTCTTGGAGATGGGTTAAATACTGCCTGTTATTAATGTTGCTCCATCAACTTTTTTTCTGGTATTTTTTAAAATCATTCTTTAGTATTTATTTTTGTGCCTTTGGATTTACATTCATTTTTCAGGTGTCTGCTTCATGGATTTTTTAATCCAAACTGATTAGCTCTTTCTCTTTACTGGTGAATTTAATCCATGGCATTACTTTGCTCATTCATTTGGTTATTTACTAATATTTGGGATTCTGATATTTTAATTTATTTCTATATTTTTTACTTTATGTTCATCTTTACCTCTTTATCCCTGCCTCTGTCGTATTGATACCATTTTACACATCTCCTATTTCCCATCCCACCTCAGCTGATTAGGAAGACTATTTCTTTCATAGAGAATCTATCATTTTTTTAAACATACATACAAAGTTTTTCTGTATCTTCACACAATGAGCTACCCTAGGTTGTTTTTCCTAAAACCACATTAAGTAGTTTTTTTCTAACCTTAGTTGGTCTTTCACTCATACAACTGTGATATTTTCTCAGCTTGTTACCCTGGCTGGGTTCTGCTTTTCCTGTTTTCATCATTTTGATGCTTTTGTGATGTAAAACATCAGAAGTCTATCAAAGACTGAAAATCTAATAACCATCACCAAAGAGATATACAATCAAAGGTGCTGCCGCAGACATTAAAAATGTAAAACAGGCAAAGTTACTAATATTAAAAGTTCATGATGGTGCATTGGCCATGCAGAGGGTTTCAATAAGTGATACAGTATCTATACATTCCATTCAAAACTGTGGCTCTTTACTGACCTGAACTTGACACAAATTTAAATATTTGACTTCTTTTCCTAGATGTAAGCATATTAGGCATTGTTTGGTGATTTTTTTTCCCCCTTTTCAGAGAAACTTAAGGGTTTGCTTTGTTTCTCTTGAAAGCACATCTCCTCCGCCCTTACAGAAAGCAAAAAAAAAGAAAGTCATTTCTTTCATTGACCTCAGAATTAAGGAAACTGAGTTGCTCCCCACCATCCCTTCCCACCCCACCCAAAGACAGCTGCTGTCTTAAAATGATTTGCAAAGAGAACGCATGAATCCAAATTCTATTGTGTCCATTTTTCCAATCCCTGCAAACCTTAGGCTTCCTTTCCAGAAATATTGCCTAGATATAATCATAGTCATGGAACTATTTCTCCCAGAACTTTGATTATGATGCCTTGAAGAACATTTTATATGCCTAGATGTCAGCTGCACCTTAAGATTTAAGGGATATTGGGTCAAACTCCAGCCCATAGCCCTTTCTAATTTCTGCCAGATTTGTGGAAGGATTGGAGCCTTTTGGTCAGAACTTATTCTTCCACAGAAACCATCCCATGCAAACACCTTGTCTGTATGACTTTGGTCCAAGCATGAAATGAGGTGCCTTTTTGCTATGATTATCTCCAAAATTCATTCATAATAGGTGTATAAGAGAGAGAGGGTGTGTATGTATCTGTGTCTGTGTATCAGATGTTACTGAAGGTTTGGGAAGACTGGAAGGTACGTCCCTCTGAAAATGAAAATAAATATTTTATGCTCTATACTTCCTACCATATTGTCTGAGCTGTTATCTTTGATTGTAGCTGCTCTTCTGGCTCCCCATCTCCGGCCTCCACACCTCTTCATACCAATTTGGGCAGGACTTCAGCTACAGTTTGCTGCCTGGCTTCACTTGTCCTTTGTTCTCAGTGACTTGTTTTCACTCCCAAGCTAGTAGCTACTTTCCTTAACAAAGATTATTTCATGAAGAATTAGTCTCGTACCAGAATCTTAGACAATAACTTTTGCACCTGGCTATATTCTGATCAAATCCTCTTGTTCATCTTGCTTTTCAACCTTTTTTCTACCCCTGTCTCTCTCATTTTCTCCGTCCCCTCTACAGCACCAGTCTCAAGCCCTTTTCTGCAAAGGCAGCCTGAGGTTGCACCTAGAAGAAATGGTGGAATTCCCCATGTGGGGACACGTGCGTGAGCCGTGGTGATGCTTTGAGCTTTGGTGTCTGGCTCTTCCTGGAGCCATTTTACTGTTTAAACCTTTCTACTGTTTACTGTTTAGACTCCCAAACCCTCCCTGTTCCTCATTGTTGTCCTGGACTCACCAACCCTACACCACATCCTTAGTGACTTCTCTGCAAACTTCTCTGTCCTCTGCCAAGTCTTGCGATATGTTGCCTCAAGTGCATAAGCAGCTCTGTTTCTCCGTGACCAAAATTCAGTGTTTTCTTTGCACTCTGCTGATTTCTTCGTAATTTTCCTCTTTTGGAATATAGTTCACAATCTTGCCCATTCTGGGGTTTAGACAGGCACGTTTTTTTTTGTTTGTTTGTTTGTTTGTTTGTTTGTTTTCAAGTAGATTGAATATTGAATGAAATACGGCACCCAGAGGCTGACAGAAACTGCTGAAGGTCATCTGTGTGGTACATCCCTTCAGGGGGAGGTTCTCTACAAAACCTTCCCGGCAGTAGCTGTGAGAAATGTGAAAACTGGTGTGGTGGAGCAGTCTGCATTGCCACTTCCTAGACCTGTGAACTTGAGCAAGTTCTCTGAACCTTAGGCGGTTTCTCCTACAGACTCAGGGGACTATGGTCCCCCTCCGAATCAGTCAGACAGGGTCAGCCACATGCCTTGGTACAGAATGGGAAAAGTTAACCTCGCTGTGTGCGCACAGCCCAAGGGTCACAGAACTGAGCACACGAGCACATGCAGGATTTGAGCCCATGTCTGCCCCCGTGCTGAGCACCCTGGCACGGCCTGAAACCCTAGTCAGCAGCCAGGCTCCAGTTACTGACTGGCGTCAACAGTCTAGCATCTTCCATCATGAGGAGCAAGTCCGAGAAAGTTCTGGGCAAGGGGATAGTAGCAGGACCTGCCTGGTTGCTTGGCAGGATTTAGCACCTTAAGTAATGTTTTTTTATCTTCTAACTGATCTTGCTCTCACACAGTTCTCTGTTTGCACCACACCGCTTAAAATGTCGTATTAACATATTAGCTCGAAGGTGTCACTCTCGAGAATGTGCTCAGGGAAGCCTCCACCCTGCTGTCTCTAGTCCCTACCTTCTTCCTCCTCCACAGATTGTGGGAACATTGAAGAGACCAGGAGTGGGAAAACACCCCCATCATGACCCCAAATGCTAAATTCATATTGGTTTCCCTTTTCCATTTCTCTAAGAAAGCCTCGTATTTGTTGAGGCTTTCTGCTACTATTTATCGCTCCAGGGGTCTCCAAGGTAGGTCTGACCCAGAAGAAATGGGAAGGAGACTCCACTGAGATGCGAGATAACGCTGAAAACGTTGATATTTACTTGAAATTTAAAGGCAAAGGAATTAAACTGTTCTAACACCTGTCATAGTGGTTGACAGTACTCTGTGGATAAACTATATAAATAGATATGTACATGCTGAGTAGGTGTGCTCTGGCTTACACCTCTGAGACAGGAGAGTGGGCGAATGCTCGAGGACCACTGTGCAGTCTCACACCTCTGTAGCCCACAGACCTTCTGAATGTGATCATATTTGCCATTCTTTCCACCCTCTTTTGTTTTATACAATGCATGAGTGACCCCTGCTTTATCATTCAGGACTTACCTTTTACAGATATCGTCGTTAAATCCCCCTCTCCCCCAGCCTCATTCTTTTGCCATCTGCATAGGGCATGGGAATAAGTAAAATTTTTCATGAGTCATTTGTGTAAGGCAATTTGTTGCTTAGGATAAGTCAAATTGGAATCCTTTCAATTAATCATTACAAATCCATCAGGTAAAATGTGGGCTCTGGCTCCAGGTGGCCTGGGCTTGGTGACAATGGCAAGTAAAAGTGAATGTGCCATTGGGATATTAAGATTAAGAGTACCTGGCTGGGGCCCTCCCTGGTGGCACAGTGGGTTAAAGCACTACCCTAAGAAGCTTAAGCCACTTCCTCATGAGTTCGATCCCCGCCTGCCCTGGAGGAGATCCACATGGCGTGGCAGACCTCTCCTGACCCACTTGCTGCTCCCCTCAGCAGTGTACTTCGTCAATCTGCTGTTCTGCTCCCCGCTCTGTCTCCGGTGAATCCTCTCACCCTCCACGTCTCTGGCCTGTACCACAGTTCTGTATGAATAAATAAATAAATCTTAAAAAAAAAGAGTACCTGGCTTACCCGGTTAAGGTGATGATTTAAAAGACTAATAACTGACATGTTTAGAATTGAGCCAGTTGCTCGTTTTTACAACAGTCAGGTTTGCTGCCGTCATCACTATACTCACCGTCTTTACCCAGAGCTATGCAGGCTGCCCTGGCAGGATGAGCAACAGTGAGTTCGGGATCCTTTCACCAAATGACTGTGCAGGCGGTCTCCCGTTCCCAGGTACCCTGCGGAGTGTCCAGTGCTCTGCTCCCTTGCCACACCTTGTACTTCTGTCGGGAACACTGGACCTCCTTTGCCAGCAGCTTCCCATACTATAGCAGTTCTCTGCACAGTGATTTCAGTTTCTACTTCTGTAATAGTATAAAGAGCTGTGCTGATAGAAAATCACTTAACACTTTGCTCTTGCAGAGTCACTAAATACTATCGATTTCCACCCACTTGACAACTGAGGGAACAAATTGACTTTCTCTGCATCAGTAATTCTACATGTCTTGTTGGCAGTCTGTGATCAGTTGTCCCCCAGTGGACTGTTTGCTTATTCAGAGTTTTCCCCACATGGATTGCATTCAGTGGGTACTTTCTCCAGCTTGGTTCATTGTATAGTCTGCCTCATACCGCCTTGTCTTCCAAAGGAATGCATGCTCTCATACCCAAATTGCAATCTTGGGAAACTGCTGGGCTGTCTCGGGACTTAATGTTTTGTTGTTGTTGTTTTGCAATCAGTTGAAGTCTCCTAGAGGAATGGAAGTTCTCAAAATAATGTTTTGTGAAAAGCCATCAAGTCTAAACACAATTTACAGTTGAATAATTCTGTATTAGTTCACCTCTCTGAAAAGAATGGTTTTATAAAAGACTAGTAAATTCCTATGGAAGCTATTCATAATCATTGTGCATGTAGTCTGGGAAGTGGGTAGAAAAAGGAAATAATAAGCATTTCCTCCATATTTCCTTCTTCCAGTCCTTTATTTCTGGTACATGAATCGTGGGAGCCATCCAGTACTACATTGAGTCTGTTTCCTGGACCAGTGACTGATTTGCCCAGGCCCAAAGTTTGTTAAGTACACAAATGTTTTTTAAATATTTACTTTGTTGTGAATTACTCTGTGTGCTAAACAAACTGCTGGTTCATGTCATAACTTAGACGTGCTGAACAAAGTCAGATATTTCATTTTTCCAACATGTGGCCTAAGGATAAAATCTTGGTGCTAGAATTGAACGTTGCATTCTCCAGACAAAGGAAATGGACTTTTATTGGATGTTACTGCTGCTTTCTTCACACTAATGATATTATGAAAGCTCTTGGAATAATATAATTTGAAAATATTATTTCTGTCTTTCAGGTCATGCAAGACAAGATAATCTGCCTTCCCAAACGAGTTCAGCCTTCTCAGAACCACTCTTCTGTCTCAAATGTCTCTCAAGCAGTTGTCAGTGCCACCCCCCTGCCTCCCACTAAACCATCTCCCACTAACCCCGTCACTGTGGAAATGAAAGGACTGAAGACAGACTTAGACCTTCAGCAGTACAGTTTTATAAACCAGATGTGTTATGAGCGAGCCCTCCACTGGTATGCCAAGTACTTCCCCTACCTGGTCCTCATCCATACTCTGGTCTTCATGCTCTGCAGCAACTTTTGGTTCAAATTCCCCGGCTCCAGCTCCAAAATAGAACATTTCATCTCAATCTTGGGGAAGTGTTTTGACTCTCCCTGGACCACACGGGCTTTATCTGAAGTGTCCGGGGAGGACTCCGAAGAAAAGGACAACAGGAAGAACAATGTAAGCAGGTCCAACACTGTCCAGTCTGGTCCAGAAGGCAACCTGGTCAACTCTCAGTCTCTAAAGTCAATTCCCGAGAAGTTTGTGGTTGATAAAACCACGGCAGGGGCGCTGGATAAAAAGGAAGGTGAGCAAGCAAAGGCCTTATTTGAGAAGGTGAAGAAGTTCAGAATACACGTAGAAGAAGGCGACATACTATATGCTATGTATGTTCGTCAGACTGTACTTAAGGTTATAAAATTCCTAATCATCATTGCATATAATAGCGCCCTGGTTTCCAAAGTCCAGTTTACAGTGGACTGTAATGTTGACATCCAAGACATGACTGGGTACAAAAACTTTTCCTGCAATCATACCATGGCACACTTATTCTCAAAACTCTCCTTTTGCTACCTGTGCTTTGTAAGTATCTATGGGTTGACGTGCCTTTATACCTTATACTGGCTGTTCTATCGGTCTCTAAGGGAGTATTCTTTTGAGTATGTCCGGCAAGAGACTGGAATTGATGATATTCCTGATGTGAAAAATGATTTTGCTTTTATGCTTCATATGATAGATCAGTATGACCCTCTGTATTCCAAGAGATTTGCGGTGTTCCTATCTGAAGTGAGCGAAAACAAGTTAAAGCAGTTGAACTTAAACAATGAGTGGACGCCCGATAAACTGAGGCAGAAGCTCCAGACAAATGCCCACAACCGATTGGAATTGCCTCTCATCATGCTCTCTGGCCTTCCAGACACAGTTTTTGAAATCACAGAGTTGCAGTCACTCAAACTTGAAATCATTAAGAACGTGATGATACCAGCCACCATCGCACAGCTAGACAACCTCCAAGAGCTCTCCCTCCACCAGTGCTCCGTCAAAATCCACAGCGCGGCCCTCTCCTTCCTGAAGGAGAACCTCAAGGTCTTGAGTGTCAAGTTTGATGACATGAGGGAGCTGCCTCCTTGGATGTATGGACTCCGGAATCTGGAAGAGCTCTACCTGGTTGGCTCTCTAAGTAACGATATTTCCAAGAATGTCACCTTGGACTCTCTGCGGGATCTCAAAAGCCTTAAAATTCTCTCCGTCAAAAGTAACGTTTCCAAAATTCCCCAGGCGGTAGTGGATGTGTCCAGCCACCTACAGAAGATGTGTATCCATAACGACGGCACCAAGCTGGTGATGCTCAACAACCTGAAGAAGATGAACAACCTGACAGAGCTGGAGCTGGTGCACTGCGACCTGGAGCGCATCCCGCATGCCGTGTTCAGCCTGCTCAGCCTCCAGGAGCTGGACCTCAAGGAAAACAACCTGAAGTCGATTGAGGAAATTGTTAGCTTCCAGCACTTGAGAAAGCTGACCGTGCTCAAACTGTGGCATAACAGCATCACTTACATCCCAGAGCATATAAAGAAGCTCACCAGCCTGGAGCGCCTGTCCTTCAGTCACAATAAGATAGAGGTGCTGCCTTCACACCTCTTCCTATGCAACAAAATCCGCTACTTGGACTTATCCTACAACGACATCCGATTTATCCCACCTGAAGTCGGAGTTCTACAAAGTTTACAGTATTTCTCCATCACGTGTAACAAAGTGGAGAGCCTTCCGGATGAACTATATTTCTGCAAGAAACTGAAAACTCTGAAGATTGGGAAAAACAACCTATCGATTCTTTCGCCGAAAATTGGAAATTTAGTCTTTCTTTCCTACTTAGATGTTAAAGGCAATCACTTTGAAATCCTCCCTCCTGAACTGGGAGACTGCCGGGCTCTGAAGCGAGCTGGCCTTGTTGTTGAAGACGCTCTGTTTGAAACTCTGCCTTCTGATATCCGGGAGCAAATGAAAACAGAATAACTTATTTTTGTTTAAAGTTTGACTGAAACACGCTTCTACCAAATACAGTATAAATAATTAGGTAGTCTTAATGCCTTTCCTATTTTATTTTCTGTTTTACTTTTTCACATGAAACAATATGTACACAAAGATCGAGTAAGGAGTATGTATTTTTAATAAAAATTTAATTGTATTTTTTCAATATTAATATTTTAAAGTTTCATTTCTCTTGGAACCTAGTCTGTTATTTTCTACTGGCAGAAACAGATGCTTCGATCGGTTTTTTAGTTTTTTGTGTTGTGTTGTGTTTTTGTTTTTCAGTTCAGTCTTATGAAAGGGAGGGAACTTTAAGTTGCATGCTTTTGGTATTTTTTAAATAGATGAGATATTTTGCCAACATCATTTTTAGCTTGTTCATATCTGTACAGGAGCCTTGTTTTTATTTTTGTTATGTCTGTATCAAGGTATCTGTGTTGGTTATTTTAGTATTTTAATGCTAGCTGCCTTCTCAATTGACCAAGTCCTTCTTTCTACAGAAAATTCTCGAGTGTAAATTCACATGAGTGCATTGTTGCAGCCTATTAATTTTAAAATTTCTCCCCATCACAGAACTCCAAATTATCTTGTTTTGTATACCTGGTCCTTAAAATTATCCTTGGACAACAATTTTGCAAGTGGGTAAAGTCAATATCTTCTATGGCTGGCATGCTTAAACCAGTTATTTATAACTTAGAGATTTATATTTTTTCCAGATTTTAAAAACATCCCTGAAAAAGTAAATACAGACTCCCATCCTTCAATCTCAATATTGCTATGAAGCACTGGTGAACAACCTTAGAGAAGCCAGATTTATTTTAATTTAAGTAGATAATTAAGTTTTAAATCATGGAATTAGAAGTCTGGTTTTTTGAGTAATTTAATCATCTTTGATATTTTGGTATGCGGGTGCATCAGATGGAAAAATTTCACCGCTTTGTAAAGTGTCAGCTAAAGAGCTGGTGCCCTGGCCTCTCCCTGCCTCTCGGAGGGTGGCTGTGATCATTATTCAGATTCTGCCTGTTGCACAAAATAATCCACTTACACACACTTATGTGTATATATATATGTGTATATAATGGATCTCCCTTCAGCCTGCCCTTGCTGTGAATGTTAACGATGCAAGCACAGGAATTCTCTCTGCTCTCTTTGGCTCAAAAATAAGCATCTCATCTCAAATGGTTCTGTTATTTTAAAAGTTACAAAGTGTGAATACATTGCTCAATGGAGGTCACTTCGTAGTATCTTTTGCTTGATGGTTAGCCCAGCTTCTGTTGATCTCTTTACTTTAAAAATCTTAACAATAAGATGAGTCTTCAGCCAATATTTTCAATGACCACTCAGCTGTGTAGAACAGAAAAATGGAAATGCTATTTGTGACCTCAATCAAGACCAGTGCTACTGATCATGGAAATTGTTTTATGTACCAAATGCACAGAGACCTTGTTTTCTAAGCTGTAGTGTGATCTAAGGTTCCGTGACTTAACAGTGAAAGAATGATTGGGGGTATTCAAATGTTTTGTTTTTTTTTTTTAATTTGCTCCTTGATCCTGAGGAATTTGCTCAGTGTTGCTTTCAGCCACATACAGAACACAGCTAGAGGAACTACAACAAAGATATGTACCTCACGCATGCTTTTCTTTGTATCTTACATGGGGTGAAGGATTTGGGGAAGAGATATTTTCATCTCCTTCATAATCTAATCATGTAGACCAAAGTGCTTCACTGTGTCTGCTCTATGTTAAGGGTTAGGGTGCAGATTTTTGTATGACTAATTTATTTCTACCTGGCATAAAAACAACATGTTAGAAACAGCAACATGGCCATATCTAGTGTAGGTTGAAATAGTCAGTTCCACAATGTTGTCAGAATTCTAATTGTGGACAATGTATTGTATTAGAAACAAGGCCCTACCTGTCTTAAACAACAAACACCTGATTGTCCATGCTAAGCATGAAAACACCCATTTGGAAGGTAGCTTAGTTAACCACTCGCAAAACACTGGGTGCACTATTTTGTGGATAAAATTTATAGTTATTTTCTATCTCACCCTTTAAAAGGGATCAATTCAGGTGAAAAATCATAGTTACGCTAAAGTCTTTATCTGACGTTAACTCATAATTGCACATGTCACAAATGAAATAAGTCACTAAATAACCAGAATTTTACCATTGGTAACAATTTGCTCAAAATTCCAAAAGATTTTGACTTGCTTCCTAATGATTTTGCAGGCTGACCCTTGACTTCAGTTCTAAGTAACATCCAGTAAGCACATCAGTATAGTTCTATGACTTTATGTTTTATCTGAGGAAAATTCATAGATATTTCTATTCAATTTTATAAAAATTCAAAAGTCCCAAACTTCATCTTGAGTCTAAGTTTTCTGACTCTGGCCCTTTTTAATCTCATAGCTTTTTGTTCACTTCTTAAGTGAAAAGTATTCAATGACTAGCCTTTAAATGGGAAACTCAGGTAAATGAACTGCTAACTTTTCTAAAGTCCTTTATCTGATCCACTCAGTATAAAAGGGGTATATTACAGAATCCCTTTCGGTGTTACAAGTGCTCTTGCTAAAAAGGAGCAGCTAGCTCTCTTGCTCCAACCTCTACAGGATTCATGAGAAAATGCTTATGTAAATATATAAAACACCATGTGTATTCATAACTCCTCTGACTGCTTGACACCACAGCAGGAATGCTTGTTGTTTAGTTGTAATGGTGGCACAGGTCAATGTGTGATGGGTCTGATTGACACAGAGCATATAAATACATCCCAATGGAACTCTGCTAAGAAGACCAACTTCAGAAACTTTGTTGGGTTTCTGTTTTGTTTTGTACATAACACTGCTTTTAACATAAAGGGTCTTGATCCAGTGAAAGCTGGTACTTACACTTGCAAAATTCTTATTGTTCACCCACTGAATGCCCTGCCATTATACTTTCCATGCACCTGTGGTCATAAGTTCAAATAATTGATATGGCAGCCAGTACAGCAGAAAGGTCTGGAAAATATGCCCACTACAAGTGTTTTATTCATTTAGAGGTGAATCTTTCCCTGCCTCTCCTGCCATCTTTGTAGAGAGGGGGCTTAAACAAACCTAGAATCTTCCTGGAATGACGGGATGAGGAAAGTACAAGTTCTTAAAATATTCTAGCATGTAATTTCTGCATTAAGAAAAGTAAAATCTTTGTCTTTATCTCTTTTTATCATTTCCCCCAGAAGAGTTTTGCTATTTATTTTCCTAATTCTACAATAAGAAAAACCCATTCATTTTGCAGTTTATTTTGCTCTCAAATACAATTTCATACCAAATAACTGAACAGTAACAACGATACGTTTACTTAAACACTGAACACTTATGTCCCATCTTTATAAAAACTGTCAGCAGTACTTAGCAGTGAGTAGATAACTGGCAATGTAATTTTAATTCGCTTTTAGATACTGAATTAAGATTCAATTGGCATTCTCAGATTAATCCTGAAGGTGATGCAAGTAGTTCCCTTTTTTGATAGGATCTCCATAACTCAGGTAGGGTTCCATACACACCTTAGATTAGCAAAACAAAATAGTAACAAAACAGTTATCAGGCAGGCAAACATCTGAAGGGTCTCTAGGATTTCTCATCCTTTCTCGTCCATGCAGGAACATTGTAAGAAAATTTAATAGTCTCCAGACCTGCCACTCCTTTTGCAGATCTCGACCTCAATGACATGCTTCTAATACAAGTTCATACCAGCCTTCCAAAGTGGGTATTCCCTTACACTCTTCTTTCTAGAGCTATGCCCTGGCAAAGGTGACATCCCTAAGTTCATTTTGGGGACATGAGCTCCTCTCACCCCAAGGAATTATTTTTTACCAGAAGACCTCAAAAAGGAGTATATAACTTTGAACAACTTAATTTCTTGTCTTGTTAAATAACAGTTTCTATGCATGATTTTCAGTGTGGTGTAACTTTGCTTTCTGCTGCGTGCCACATCTTCTCCCACCTAATTCTGCCTCTTTAATTAATATTTTATTGGGGTTGAAACCTCCTGCCTTATGTGCCCCTTCAGTTTCCCTTCTGTAGGTTTTTTCTCACTGATATGTTCAGATTGTATCAAATGTGGGCAAAATCTGTAAGACTGTCAAGAAATGCTTGGAACTTTATTTGTCATAGTACAAACACATGATAAAATGTCTTAATGTTATGTAGTACATAGGAACAAAATAACTTAAATAAAGTCATTTTTGTAATTTATCATTGAGATTGGTCCTTTTCTTATTCATGGGCAGAGATTATGCTTATCATCTGTGTGTTCTTGTGTTTTTGCACAAACTGTTGCTAAGCCTTCTTGCTGTAGTCTGCAGGAAGTAGCTGCATGCATTCTCTTACTTTATGTTGAGCTAGTTCCTGCAATTGTGACTAATTATTTCCTTCCTTAATTCACTGTACTGCATCTACCTAAGGTGCCCCTGGAGTTTCATTTGGATAATTAGTGCTGTAATGTGTAATCTGGAGTGCAATTTCTGAACATTTGCCAGGTCAGATTGTACAACTGCTGTCCGGCCCAGCTTTCAGTAAATACTTTTATGGAATGACTATAGTTACTCAAAGTAATCAGGACCATTTTGCACAGCTAAGAGGCCGCACCTAGTTAAAACTACATTCAGTCCAGGCTTAGGGGGGCTCTTTGTAAGAAGACTTTATGGGCACTTCCACGTAAGAAAATGGTTACTGATGACTTCTTTTTAAAAAAAAAAAGATTTACTTATTTATGCATACAGAACTGGGGTACAAGCCAGAGGTGCAGGGGTGGTGAGAGGCTTCACCAGAAACAGAGTGGGGAGCAGAACAGGCAGATCAGTGAAGTACACTGCTGAGGGAAGCAGAGGGTGGGTCAGGAGAAGTCTACCACGCCATGTGAGTCACCTCCGGGACGGGGATTGAACTCATGTTGAAGTGGCTCTAGCTTCTTAGTGCTGTGCTTTACCCTGCTGCGCCACCAGGGAGGGCCCATGGATGGCTTTTGAAACTAAATTGTACCTTCGTTTTTTTCCTGTGGTCATTTTTGACTCATTTATTTTACTGATCATCAATGGCTGCACTTTGGAGAAGTGCACTGAGATAAGGAAGGATTGTGGTGAGAGAGGCCACGTGCATGTGTGTGTCAGAAACTTAACAGGAATGTGTGAGAGCCCTGGAGACAGAGCTGAGAAATGCAATAGACTAGGGACACCTGGTGACTTCAGTGCAATCTGCACATAAGACTTTGCTGTGCTTTCACTGTCCCATCTTCCAGCACACTGACACAGAACATTGAGATAAACACACCAACTAAGTTGATTCAGTTACTATGTTGTAGGGAGAGGTGAGGGGTACCCCAGGACCCCCAAAACTGCACAATCTAACTGGGTTCTGCCAATTCAAGAGAAAACATATTGTAGTTCATAAGACCTTCAATGGAAAAGAACTTTAAAATAATTAGTGTGCACTAAAGAGAAGGGAAAGGATAGGAGGCTTTTTTGTTTTTTGTTTGTTTGTTTTTCATGTATTTGAAACACTCAGTCACTCATCCTCTTGTGGGTAAATGCCCAGGCATACAGGGTTGGTCCAAAGCAGGACCACTGAGGCCTTAAATCTTGCCACAAGTCTAAGACACCTTCTGGTGCAGATCCATCGTGAAAGGGCAGGGGCAGAAGGGGTCAGGTGAGTCTAGAAGGAAAACAGCAAAATCAAAATCAAGATAAAGCTGCATCGTTGGCCTCTCCAAGGGTCTCTCACCCACTTCTGTTTCTGTTAAGGGGAAGGATGTCCAAAAGGAACTTTGCAAGTCTTGTGGACTCCACCCCCTACTCCAGCTCTCCGGTCTCTACCCCCTACTCCAGTGATTGGAAACTACAACTCCCAGCAGTACCAGGGAAAGAACTGTGAGGACCCAAGGGTGGAGCTAAGCATGTTCCTTTTCCTTTCCCCTTTTGTAAATAAACCCATTATTGACCCTTTTTGTGTACACCTGCAGTACAACTAAATTTTAGGCGCACGGATGAGGACCCACAGACAGGCAGCCCAGTTCACACTGGGGTGCCCTGTAACATTTCCAGTGTCTCCTCCCATGTCCCCCACATCGTGGTACTGTAACAGGGTGGTCCCTAGGAAAAGGGGAAGTTCCAGGTTCCCTGCCCCACCCAGGAGGGTGGAGCTGAGCAGAGAAAAAAGAGAAGAGGAGAAGGAAGCAGGATAGAGAACAAGAAGGAGACCTGAGGAAGCCACATGGAGCAGCGAGCATGTGATGAAGAAACCGTGCTTGTTTCCTGACCCTGGGCTGGTTAAGGCAGATGTGGGTGAGAGGCTCGTGTGGAAGTGACTATGGCAGCGCTTATCGTGATTTTGATTTTGCTCTTTTCCTCCCAGACTTGTCTGGCCATTTCTGACCCTTTTCTATGGGTCCCGGCCAGAAGGTGCTTTAGGCTTGTGGCAACTTTCAGGCCTTGCTTTGGGCCAACCCCTTTTGGGTTGACTTCTGCCCACAAGGGGATGGGGAACTTCAGGTGTTTGATTTAGAAATTATATTCTTTGTGTTCCATATTGTATACTCACTGTATTAAAGTCCCTTTGCATTAAAGTTTTATGTTTTGTCTTGTTGCGGCGGATGGCAGAACCCACTTAGAGCAGGCAGGTTTGGGGCTTCAGGGGTGTCCCTCTCTCCCCATCCTCTAACGACTTGGCATCAGCCTATAACAGTACCAGTTCAAAGCTGAAAGCCAATGCAGTGTTTTTACATGTCTCTCTGTTCCAAGTGCCTCCAGATCTCCGTCCTGTTCTCTTTCCTTTTCCTACTCCCCATCTCTCTTGTTTCTCTTTGCTATTCAGCTCTACCCTTCCTTGGGTGGGACAGGGACTCCCCTGTTACAATTATTGTTGGCTAGCAAGGTGGAAGCACTTTATTTTAGATGGAGAAGTATACAAAGAGGAAAGTCACCTAAGCCATTTTAAGACTCAGTGAGCACGGACGAAGCCTTGGCCTCAGGTGAGAGGATGTCTGACTGTGAGTTTCAATCTCGCCCACAGCCAAGTAGGAAACCATGAAAAGCTGTTCATCAGCCACCGTATTGTCCAGGGTAATTCTTTTCTTTTTTTTTAAAGATTTATCTACATATGCTTATAAGAACTGGGAAATAGGCCAGAGATGCAGGGAGTGAGAGGATTCACCAGAGACAGTGGGGAGCAGAACACGCAGACTGAAACACACTGCTAAGGGAAGTATCAGGCAAGACAGCAGAGGTCTGCTGTGCCATGTGGGTCACTCCCTGGCCAGGGATCGAACTCATGCTGCAGTGGCTGCTGTGGACAGCTTCGTAGTGCTGCTCTTTAACTGGTTGGTTGCATCACCAGGCTGGGCCCTGAGTATAATTCTTTAACTACAAATTATACTTTATGTTAAAAGATTTTATTTATACTTGTATCTTTACACTTTTTATTTAAACATTTGAACAAAGCAAGGCAATCTGATCAGGCACCACAAGTGACTGCACATTTTCAGAGTTTGAATATTTGGCGTTATGGACATAGCACTAGGCAAAGGCGTGGCCACCAAATATCTCAGCCACACTGGCCGCTGGTGTTGTTTTCATTTAGGGAATCTTTTGTGATAACCTTCCAGAACAAAGAGTAGAAGGACTTTAGCTTATTTTTTTAATTTGTTAAGAGATTTTATTTCAGTCAAGTTATAGCTAAACATCACAATTTTAAAAGTGTCTAATAATCACAGGTAGCACAGATCTTGGGGGAAGGTGACACAGAGACATGCATGATTTACATTTTAAATCTCATCCATAGTTTTTCTTTTTCTTTTTTTTTTTCATTTTCTTTCATATCTTAGAACATCACCATACTGCACATGACTGTTGACCACTCCCTCCAGATGCGTCTAGGAACCCAATCATTTGTCAGCAACCTGTGACTACTACCACAAAGGCCATAGTCAGTGAAGAAGGTCAGTAGTTCTTCTTCGAGGACTCTAGCACACTGAGTCAACAGGTGATACACAGGCATGACTCTAGCCTTGATTCATCCATAGTTTCTCGAAAAAGATCAACTTCTCAGCAACAATTTTGATTTTTTTAATTCTTTTTTTTCCAATCTGAATTACAACGTTTCTTAAAATTCCCTTGTAGTTGCACAGGCTATCTGGAATCATTTTGTGGCAATCATATTCTAATATCTGTGCAACTTGGAACATCCACGGGTAATTTAATCAAGAATAATTAAAACCAATGTCAAAATGTGATGATAAATGTACAGTTTGAGGAATCAATGCCCACAAATTTATGAAATAGTCACTAAGTTTCATCTGTACCTATTGAATGGCATATATAAGTTATATTTCCTTGTGATTATAATGCTTATGAGAACCCCGGTATAGCTGATCACAATAAAAACCTTAAAGACCATGGACAACAGTGCATGTTGTGGTCCTCCCTGGTGCAAGGGGTTAAGTCTTAGCCCTATGAAGCTATCAGTAGCCACTGCAGCAAGCGTTCGATTCCTCATCAGGGAGGTGACCCACATGACACAGCAGACCTCTCCTGTCTGCCCACTGCTCCCCTCAGCAATGTATTTCAGTAGATCCAAATATTCTGCTCCCCACTCTCTGTCTGGTGAATCCTCTTACCCCTGTACTCCTGACCTTGTATGCATAAATAAATAAATCTTTTTTTTTTAAGTGTGTGTTGTGATGTTAAAGAAACATAACCCGACACCTGGTAATGGAAAGGAAGACTTGTGCAGTACTCATTTTTCAGGATTTTTTTCTTGACCGTGGCCAGGTGCTGTGGAGTAGAGGGCTGAGCCCTAACTACCTCAGCCTGCTAACAAATTTAGCAGCTCTGTGCACCCAGCAACAAAGACAGGATGTTGACTGCCTTTACCTTAGAGAGGAAGTATTTACAATGAGTTCATGCTTGTGAAATTGAAAACTGGAGATTCAGCTTCAATCCAAATAACTCGGTCTCAACACATATATTGTTAAGTCCAGATAACCTCTCAAAGAGATTGAATTGTTTCAAATGGGAAATTTGAAGAATGCCAGAGGACTTAAATACCCAGTCTAAATTACATAAGGCTTTTGTTTATTGTATAGGGGAGGGGATGGGGAAGGAGGTGTGTTTTACTTCACACAGGGTCTCCTGACAAAAATTTCAATTTACTTTCTAGAATTCAGGCTGAATTGTCCTACTCTACCAAGAATAATGTTAAAACAATCAAAGCTCAAATACAGCAAACCAACTAGAATGTTATTTTCAAAAAATGCAAGTGACTACTGCGTTTCTATTTTGAAGCTTTGTTTCTTCGTGGGATTGTAAGTCTGATCAAAATCCTACTTCAAAAATGCCTGAACGCTGATCCAAAACCTTGTGGTAAGTGCCGCCCCTAACATTCCTAATAGCGCTGAGGGCCCAGTGAATAGCCTGTGAAACAGAAGCCGTATTCTGGGATATTTTAAAATGTTTAGAATCATATGCATAGTCTTTTTTGTGTATTCATGAGAAAGAAAATGTTACACAAAAATGTATCCAAGACCCTACAAATGCTTTCAGTGGGCCTAACAAGAGAAGCACTACACTTCATCTGTAGACTGGAATTGAGTAAGTGGCTGCCAGAGTGTCAGATATCCATAAAAATGCCCAATCTTCAGTTCTGTCCTTCCAGCTTTAATTTTGGCTCTTCTTATATTAAGATCTCCATGTTACAGGGCATGTTGTGAGGTATCCCCACGACCCCAAAATCTGCCTGCTCCAAGTGGATTCTGCCATCTGCTGCATTAAGAGAAAATATACTCTAGTGCTTAGACCTTCAATGGAAAGGAACATCAATACAATTAATGTGTGATAAAGAGAAGAAAAGGAGAAAAAATATAGTTACTAAATCAAGCACCCCATCCCCTTGTGGGTAAATACCCAGACAAATAGAGTTGGCCCAAAGCAGGACCTCTGAGGCCTGAAAGCTGCTACAAGTCTAAGGCACTTCTGGTGGGAACCACAGGTCAGGGCAGAAGGGGCCAGGAAGGGAAGGGAAGGGAAGCAAAACTAAAATAAAAGTCAAAGTAAAATCTGTTGTTGCCAGCTGCCAGCGTCCCCACAGTTTCCTCACTTTTGTCTCTGTTTCAGGTGTCTCCTTCCATCACCCCTAAGTTGCTGGTTCAAGACCAAGGCCGAAAAACAAGTACAGCTTCTTCACATGACTTCTGCTCCATGAATCTCCTGCAGGTCTTCTTTTTGACCTCCCTCTCTCCTTCCTCCCTCCCTCCCTTCCTCCCTCCCTCCCTCTTTTGTCTTCCTCCCTCCCTTCCTTCCTCCCTCCCTCCCTCCCTGTCCTCTCTAGCTTCTCCTCCCTGCCCAGTTCCACCCTTCCTTGGATGGGGGCAGGGAACATAGACTTAGGGTTTCTCTAAGAATATGTGGGAAATGAGACATTGGTAGCATCTGTGAAACTGCAGGGTCACACTGTCCACATCAAGCTCTTCAGCTGCAGGAAGCCTCCCTGACACTTTAATGTTCACTAACAATTTGGGACATGAAATCCAGAATCTTTAAAGCCAAATAATCATCACAGATTTTTTATAGTCTTCCCGTATGTCCAACAATTACTTAGAAAACCAGAAAATTAGGACATTGGGTGTTCTCTTTATCTCTTCTCTTTATTTTACTTTCTTTGGACAAGCTGGAGGAATCTCGGGACAGGATTTCTATGATGGAAAGCCAGAAGAAAGTCATCATTGCACATTACTGAGTCATTGTAAAAGTCATCAACTTCTTAACATTTCCACAAGCTTTATTTGATTGGCATATGCTTCTCCCAAAGTCAGTCAAAGTTTCCCACATTACTCAGAGACAGTGAGTAAGCACATGCACACCCTGTCCTGCGCTCTTGCATGAAGTAAGAGGAAAAGAAAAGAGACTTGGGGCCTTCTCCTGGCTTCACACTGCCCAACTCCCTGGCACTGCTGCTGCGGGTCTGGAAAACCTTCCCTGAGGCAGGACAGACAGTCTCTGCAGCCTCCGACCCCTTCTCTGTTAGCTCCTCTCCTTCCAGCTCAGAAAGAACATTTGGGGATTAGAAAAGTTTTCTAGGAAACAATTACTCATGAGCAAAGAGACCAGAGCAATCCCAGAGTTCTCCAGCAGATGATGTTAACGAAGCCTCAAGGCTGAGCAGCCTGCCCCACACAGTCCGTGTGAACTCGGTCGGTGAAAAGCCACATTAAGAGTCTGTTCTCCCAAGCCTGTAAGTCTCCAGGACATTCATTGTGGGATCCCACGCTCACGTTCACTCTCACTCACGTTCACTCTCACTCACGTTCACTCTAAAACCCAGCCCATTCTGCTCATTCGGGTGGAGTAGCGATGGGCAGCACGGGTTATAATGCGGTGACAGCTGGATTGTCCCTTATGAATTGTAGGGATTGGGGCCCTCCCTGGCGGTGCAATGGGTTGGAGCATGGCACTGTGGGGCTGTCCACAGCCACTGCAACAGAAGTTCAATCCCCAGCCAGGGAGCTGACCCACATGGCGCGGCAGACCTCTCCTGACCCGCCCACTGCTCCCCTCAGCAGCGTACTTCGTCGGTCAGCCTGTTCTGCTCCCCACTCTGTCTCTAGTGAAGCCTCTCATCCCCCACCCCGCACCTCTGGCCAGTACCCCAGTTCTTGTACACATAAATAAAAATAAATCTTAAAAAAAAAAGAAAGAATTGTAGGAATTGGCCATATGCCCCATCCACAGCCTTTGGAGGCCCAGAGTCCTCCTACAAACTTCAGATTTTGCAAAGTTCAGTCCACTGGCTGTGAACCTCTGTTTTGATGGAATGTCTTGCAGGCATCTCCCTGCCTTCCTACGTGGTAGGTCCTTGTTCTAAGAGCCAGATCTTCCCTGCTTACACGAGGCACTTAGAGACCTCAGGGCAGGCCATGGTGGCCCCAGAGTGTTGGTGACAGCACCTAAGGCCCCCTGCTTGTGAAAGCCCTTCGGGCTAAGCCAAGGCCTGCCCCATTCTCTCCACCCCCTTCTCACCCCTCCTTTGCCTTCTCCCCACCCTCTCACGTTTGCACCAGTCTCCAGTCCTTCACCTCCAACCCACACTCAACCCCTCCTATTGGAGTGCAGCTTAGCATTCTCTCTTGCTTCCTGGTCTCCCTCTCCTCCCTCTCCCTTCTCCTTATCCCCAAAGGGGGCTAAGTCTCCCCCTGGGCTTACCTGGCAGCACGTTAAAGTTTTCCTCAGCACACCTCCATGCACGTGAGGAACTCTAGAGGCTGCTGTCAAGCTGCTTTATCAGCCTACCTGCTCCCAGTCACTGTTCTGACCTGCGCGTCCCTGACCATTCCTCTGTCCTCTTCAAAGTCCTCACCTTTCTCCTTAACTCTGAGTACAGCAAATCTCAGAGCTTGGTTCTCAGCCTTCAGCCCTCAGCCCCCTTTCCCTTGCTCCTGCCCTTCATGACCTCATTTCAAGGATGCGCCTGCACCTTCCAGAGCTCTCCTTCTGCTAGGCCTCTTCCCTTCTTCCTTCCACCGTCTGGACATGTCCACTTGTCCTGCCATCTCAAGCTGATTGTGTCTGAGGCAAAGCTCACCCAAGCATCGCCAGCGAGACTGCAGCCGCCTAAGCTCCGCCCCGGCCCTCAGCACTCGGCCCTTGCTCTTCTCCATTGCCAGACTGTTTGCCAAGGTGTCGCTCTGTTCCCGTTGGCTCTTCCCAAAACACTCTTTGTGCAGTCTCCTCACCATGGCCTGTCCAGCACTGGCCATTACTTAGCCTGCATTTTTTGTGCAGCACAAGCCTTACAATACTAGTGAATTTAAGTCCTCACTATCCACTTACCACGCGAGGAGAGCTGGCTGGAGTTAGGGAAGGATGATTTAGAATTTCATCATCTGAAATTCAGATGATGACAGATAATCACACATGGAGCAAAGGGCCTGAGCGAAACCCGGGCTGGCTTGCAGCATCTGAATCCAGAAGAACACAGGAAGCTCAGCGCAGGGCTAAGCTCACAACCCATCTTGGCCTCTTCCTGGATATAGGTATGGAGCAAATCCCTTTGCAAATTGACCCATTTATTTATTCATTTGTTTGTTTATTTATTTAAAGATTGATTTACTTATGCATACAAGAACTTGGGTACAGGCCAGAGGGAAGGGGGGGTGAGAGGACTGACCAGAGAGAAGGGGAGCAGAAGAGACAGACTGACTGAAATACTCTGCTGAGGGGAACAGACGGTGGGGCAGAAGAGGTCTGCCACGCCATGTGGGTTCCTTCCCTAGCAGGGGTTCTAACTTGTGTTGGGGTGGCTACAGATTGCTTCATAGTGCTGTGCTTTATCTCATTGAGCTACCAGGGAGGGCCCCAACCCACCTATTTAAATGGAGATGGGGAGGCACCTTACAGGCTGTTGTGACTATTAGCAATGTGGCCTTTGTGAGGCTCACAGCTCAAGGCTTGTGCCCAAGAAATGTGCTAGTGAGGTATTTGAGCTGCAGAGGGTTAAGAAGTAACACCAACACTGCCTGACTGAAGCCAAGCCTAACTTAAGAACTAGAATGTGCTCGGTATTGTTTAAAATCAGAAAGATTGTATCTCTGCCTATAAGGAGCTGGAGCACCCAGGAGACTCAGAGGTAAACAGTTACCGTTTGGGCAGGAGGTGAGTGAGTGCAGATGCTGTACTCTGGAAACAGGCGCTTTCTCAACCACTGGCATTTTCTGAGCACATTCCATGTGCTAGATGATTCTAGGGACTGAGCTTTAAAAATGGAAAGGAATATTATCCCTGTTTTAAAATAGGTCATAATCTTTTTTTTAAAAGATTGATTTATTTATGCATACAGAACTGGGGTGCAGGCCAGAGGTGCAGCGGCGGTGAGAGGACTCACCAGAGACAGAGTGGGGAGCAGAACAAGCAGATGGAAAAAGTCACTGCTGAGGGGAGCAGTGGGCAGGTCAGGAGAGGTCTGCTGCACCGTGTAGCCACCTCCCAGGGCAGGAGATCAAACTGCACTGAAGCACTGCGCCAACATCACAGTGCTGTGCTTTAATCCATTGTATCACCAGGTAGAGCCCAAAATAGGTCATAATCTAATAGCAGAAGACAACCACTTATTCAAATAGCCACAATGTGTTACAAAAGCTCCCCTCAGTCTGTTCATGCTACATTTTAAAATAAGATTTATTTATTCATACATACAGAACTGGAGTGCAGGCCAGAGGTGTGAGGGATGAGAGGACCCATCACCCCCGTTGATCCTTCCGGCAATGGAAAGCCAGAGGGAACTTAAACCATTCTCAGTTACATACAAAGTCTAAATAATTACACATCTTAGACCATATTACAGCTTCCTCTTTTTCAAATCCTCATAAAAGAAAAAAGTCACCATCTGGTCTACAGAAAAACGAAGGCTGCAATGTGAAGCCAAGAACCGGCAGATTGACAATACCCTGGGCAAATTTGGCCCCTGGACACTAAGGCTCATAAAAATGAGTGTGTTACTTTCATTTGTCCTTGGCGTTCTCCAGTCCCTGGACCTCAGGGAAACCACCCAGCAGACTCATTCTCCTTTGTCCCCACCTCTTCCTCTTCCTCCTTACCCTCATTTCTTTCTTTGCTTTGTTGCTATTTTTTAACAGTCCCTCTGATGGCAGGAAATTAACGCTGTATAGAGTTTGGAAATCCATCGAGGAGGCCACTCAAACAAGCTAGACTCTGAGTATCATTCTCTGGGCAAAATCTCTCTTCCCTGTGCTCCCTCCCTCACAGTTCTGGAGGGTTCGTTCCCCAGCACCATTGACCTCAGGGCTCAAGAGGACATAGTGGTCTCTGTGTGCACCCTGAATCTGAGGCTCCTGGGTGAGCTCCAGTGGCCTGTCTGAGTCACATAGGCTGGATGGCCCAGACCGGGAGAGGAGGAGTAAGATTTGGTTCCACTCAGCCAAGTGTCCCCAGCAGACCTCTTGCTCTTTGCTGTCCCCGAAGGAAAGGTGGAGCTTTCCTGCCCACAGAACTTAATTTCCTTTTCCTGTTCTTTACAAAGTTGCATTCCTGTCTCCTCCTGGGGAGCAGGGACCATGGCAGGCAGTAGGGCAGCACACTGCTGAACCCCTTTGTTCTATAGGTTGAAAAGCTAGAGGTCATCCCCTCCGCTGATGATTCTGTTTCTTCGTGTCTTCGTGTATGTTGCTCTTCTATTTCCCCACTGGGGAAGACTTGGGATCTGGCAGGACCCCAGGGAGCCTGCTGTGCTGAGAGTGGCTCTTCCAACACAGGGAGCTCCTTGCCCTTTCAACCACTTTCAGACCCAAAGGAAGACCCTCTGCTGAGTGTAATGGGCCCACATAGCAGCTGTCAGGAGGTCCAGGGGACATAACCCCATGGTGAAGGAGAGCTAGTACCCCATGCAGTGAATTTGCGCCACAGACACCCAAGAGAGTGAGCAAGTCAATTCCATGTCTGTCCTCCTGTTGCAGCTCAGGGTGAGAAGCACCCTGGGACTCCCCAAATCTGCCTGCTTTAAATGCGTTCTGCAATCCGCCTCATCAAGACAAAACATATTCTAGTGCGTCAGATCGTCAATGGAAAAGGACTTTATGCAATTAGTGTACTATAGAGAGAAAAGAAAGTTGCCAAGTCAAGCACCCAGAGTGCCCATCCCTTCATGGGTACATGCCCAGCCAAACAAGGCTGGCCCAAAGCAGGACCACTGAGGCCCAAAAGCCTGCCACCTATCTAAGCCACCTTCTGGTGGGGACCCACAGGAAGGGGAACAAGGAGCCAGGCAAGTCTGTTAGGAAAAGAGCAAAATCAAAATGAGGATAAAGGCTGCATCGTTAACCTCCCCGTGGGTCTCTCACCCACGTCTGCTTTGAGTGTCTCCTGTTTCTGTGTCCTTCATGTCCCTGGTCCAAGTTTAAGGCCAAGAGCAATGCAGCTTCTTCACATGTCTCTCTGTTCCATGTGCCTCCTGTAAGTCTTCTTCTTCATCTCCGTCCTTCCTCCTCCTCCCCTCCCTGCTCAACTCTGCCTTTCCTAAAGGTGAGGCACAGAACCTGGACTCTCCCCTTTCCCTGGGGGTTACCCTGTTACACTCTCTCCTATGGATTATTCCTGGGCTGCATGGTTTGATATGGCCTATGAGAGCTGTGCCGTGTCACCAAGTAACCAGCTGTGACAAATTCATTAACAAGTATTCACTTTCCTCCTTCCCCTGCCTTGATTTCTTTTTCTCTCACCTTTGCAACCTTCCCAAAGTAGCCTGAACAGACTGAACCCTTAGGGACTTCCAAAAAAATTGAAAATGATTTTCTAAAACAATACATTTTTTAAAATCTAGACACTAAAAATCATGTTCCAAACATACTTCCTGATATATAAAATTATCATATGTTATTGAGAAAACTTAAAACTAGAAACAGGGTGAACTAAATTTTGCAAGAAACAAAAAATACTTAAAATCTATGTGTAGGAGAGTATGGGAAAATATATATACCAAATGCAGACTGTGCTAATTGGTGGTAGGATTATGAGTGTGTCCTTTAAAATCAAAATTTTAAAATTAGTGAGATTCTTTTTTATTTAAAAGGAAAAATGTCCTAGGTCCTGGACCTAGGACTCAGCAATACTTTTTGCCAGCAATGTGCTGAAACTTTAGAAATAAAATGAGGACTTTCCCTGGTGGCACAGGGGTTAAAGCACAGCACTATGACGCTTAGCTGCAGCCCCTACAGCACAAGTTCAATCCCCAGCCAAGGAGGGGACCCACATTGCATGGCAGACCTCTCCTGTCTCACTCACTGCTGCCCTCAGCAGTGTATAATCAATACATCTGCCCATTCTGCTCCCCACTGTCTCTGATGAATCCTCGCACCTTCCACACCTCTGGCCTGTACCCTAGTTCTTGTATGCATAAATAAATATTAAAAAAAGAAAGAAAGACGCGGGGATTACAATCGAGATGGAAAAAAAATGTGCAAAATGATGTAAAAATAAACTTTTGAATTAATAATAAAAAAAAAGAAAGAAAGAAAGAAAGAAAATGAGGGGAGAACCCCAGAGTAGATCTGGAAGACTAAGGATAAGACTAAGGATATAGACTTTTTAAAATGAAAATTATTGAGGGGATATTATTTGTAATGAAATATAAAACTAATATGTACATATCTCTAACAAGAGAAAGGTTATAACATAGTGTTGCTGCTGTGACTAATCCTTTGTGAGGCCGTTCACAAAGTACGCTTACGGATTTCATTATCTCGTTATAGTCTGTAATTGTACTGTTTTGTTAACCACAATGAAAGTCTCAGTGATACTTAAAACAGTTTATTAGATGATCAGTGTGAAGAATAAAACCCAGGAAGCAATCCAGCAGATTTTACTCTATGCAAACTGTTCCAATGATCGCCAAGTTTAAATTTAGTTTATATAGGTAGAAACAGTGAACTATTGACATTAAAAATGTAATTATTCTTAATAATAATAATAATGAACAGCTATATACCAGAGACATTTTGTGGGGGTGGAGTGGGGAATGGGATCAAAAACCGTGGGAGGAGGGAAATGCACGGGACTATGGTGATGGCACATGGGTGCTTTGGTGATGGGAAGCCCACGGGGATTACAACTGAGATGGGAAAGGCACAAAATGATGTAAAAATAAACTATTCTATAAAATAAATAAATAAGATATAATTATTCTTGAGCGGGGGTGATTTGGGTCTAAGTTATTTTGACCTAAATGTACACTGATACTATGGACTGAGTCAGCACACTATCTGTATAAGGCAAACCTGGGGCTAGGAGAGGTAGAGGTGAACAGATCCGGGACTTAGAAAAAGTCAATCTCGTCATAGTGTTGTCCAGAACTATCTGTGAGGATGGAATAGTTCTGCACCTGTGTGATACAAAATGGTGGACACATGGGCTTCCACTAGCCTGAGGAAGTAAGGCTCACACTTTTTTTTTTATTTAAATTTGAATAGCCGTAAGGTTAATGGTGACTATCATTTTAAAAATCACTTTATGGAATTGTTTTGCTTTATTTTCTTAAGATTTATTTATTATACAAGAATTGGGATACAGGCCAGAAGTGCAGGGGCTGAGAAGATTCAGCAAAGACAGAGTGGGGAGAACAGGCAGATTGACTGAAATACACTGCTAAGGGGAGCAGTGAGTAGGTCAGGAGAGGTCTGCCACGCCATGTGGGTTAACTACCTGGCAGGGAATCAAGGTCCTGCAGCAGTGGCTGTGGCTAGCTTCATAGTGCTGCACTTCAACCCATTTGCCACCAGGGAGGGCCCACTGTAAGGAATTGTAATTGGCATAGAAAAGTCTCTATATATTATAGAGAACTTGATGATTATGGATACATCCATGAAATTATCATCCATGCCATAAACATTTCCACTACCTCTAAAATTTCCTCCTGCACTATTAATCTGTGTGTGTGTGTGTGTGTGTGTGTGTGAAAAGATCACTTAAGAGAAGAGTTTCTGTGGTTGCTGTATTGAACAGCATAGCTCTAGGTAAGATCTGATGCTAGATCATGTGTGTTGTTTTTTCCTAAACAGTTTCATTTTTATTCTAAAGATGAAATGGAGTCACGGTATATTTTCAACATGAAACGTAAATTATGTGCAAGTTTAGAAGTAATTTTGCACATTTTTAACATGCATTTGCTGCCCATAATCTTTGAGGTGACTGAAAAAGCAGCATATAATACAAACATTGCTAGAAAATTCATCTTTGTAATGACCTGACAGTGGAAACTACCAAGCAATTAGCTCACCTACAAAGCAATAAGTAAAAGATAGCCATCACAGCAGGAAACTGAGTAGAAGGCATCAATGGGCCACTCCTTGGGGCTGCATACAGATGGCCAATTAAAAGTGTAAAACTATGTTCAACCTCACTAGTCTTCAAAGAAATTTCAGGGAAAATAAATTCCCATTTTTCAATCACCAAATTAGTCAAGTTTTTATTCTGAGGACTGTATATTGCTAAGAATGTGTTGCTCTCTTAAACCTCTTTTGGAGCATTAATTGGTTCCTTTCTGGAGGAAAGTTGGCAGTGTTTTAGCAGAAGACCTGATTATGGTTAAACCCTGTCAGCCAGCTAATCCATTTCTGGGAATTTGCCATCAGGAAGTAATTAGGGATCCTTGCAAAAATCTATGCACAGGGCTATCCATGTCTGTGTTACATACAACAAGTGAAAATAATGACAACAACCTAACTGTGGTTCCCAACAGATTTATTAAATAAATGATACATCCATACAACTGAACATAGCACAATCATTAAATGTCATATTACATATGAATACCTTGATTGTGTGGGGGAAATGTGTGCAATAGATCTTTCCTGGGGAAAAAAAAAATCAAATCCCTGTTAGCATATAATATTTCAGTTGTTTATTAAAAAAAAAAATTAGAGCCCAGTGATTTCACTCCTCAGAATTGACCAAAGGACACAAAAACACTATTTTGAAGGGAAACCTGTACTCCTATGTTGACTGCAGCACTATTCACAATAGCAAAGATATGGAAACAAGCTAAATACTCCAGAACAGAGGCTCAGTGTGTAGATATGTTTGCATCCAGGAATTTAGGTCTTCTCTCGGCTCACTGGACTTACATATTTAATTGACTCTGTAGGTTGGGGAAGTTCTCACTTGTTATTTTTTCAACAGGCCTTCTATTCCTATTTCTTTTTCTTCTACTTGTGAGAGTCCAATACTTGATAGGTTTCCTGTTCTAAGTCTCGTATTCCTGGGAGTTTTCTCATTTTCCCCTTGTCTTGATATTTTCTTCTTCTAAATGTGTGATTTCTCCATTTGAGTCTTCTTCAGCTGACATTCTTCTACCATTTTGAATCTATTCATAGCACTATCCAAGTTTGTCTGCATTTCATTCAACATCTTCTTGTGATCTCTGTAAATATTTAATGTCTTGAGTGAAGAACTCCTATATCTCCTTCCTGAGATCTTGTGTCTTCCTTTGACACATCTTCCAGTATCTCATTTAGTATTTTTTAAAAATTTATGTATACAGAACTGGGATACAGACCAAAGATGCAGGGACAGTGAGAAGATTCACCAGAGAAAGTGGGGAGCAGAACAGGCAGATGGACGAAGTACACTGCTGAGGGGAGCAGTGGGTGGGGCCGGAGAGGTCTGCCGGCCATGTGGGTCACCTCCTGGAGTGGGGAACGAACTTGCACAGAGGCAGCTGCAGCTAGCTTGCAGTGCTGCGTCCTAACCTGGTGCTCCACCGGGAAGGGTCCCTCATTTAACATTTTTAATATTGGTGTTTTAAGTTACTAGATTGCTTCTCAATTTCTGTCTCCTTTATATCTGCCCCCAAGGCTTCTGTGCTCATTTTGCTTTCCCATCTTGTGTTGAGATGTTTCTGGCTTTCCAGTCACTCTGAGTGCCTTGTTTGTTACTCTGTGTGTATGTGTGTGGCTGGGGTGCGTGGGATTTACCTTTGTTCTCCTCTGAGCTACATCCCGGTGAGCTGCAGATTATTGCGGTGTCTAGGGCTGTAATACTCGATCTCCGTTTAAGAGTAACTTACGTTAGCTCCCTCTACCTCCTGAACTCTGCACTGAGCTACATTCCGTGCTGAGGTTGTCTTAGCTTCCCTCACACATCTCCATTGTTCCTTTCTTGTGAGGGTCGTGTCTATGAAGCCTGGACCTCCCAGTGGGAAAGGCCACATCAGGACCACCAGACTCACTCTCCCGAACAGCTTGCACTTGCTCCGAGGCTGTGCTGCGCATGTGCAGGACAGGTGCTCCTCCTAAACACCAGGCATGCGCATTGGCCCCCTCCTCTCAGCAGCTGCTTTTGCAGGGCTGGAAGGCCACGCTCGCTCAGCCCGCCCTCCTGAAGGACTGGTGAGTTCACGCTGCAGTCTTCCTGCTTTGGGCGTTTTCTGGAGTCCAGGCTGGCTCAGCCTGGCTTTTCTTTGATCTCTTCTGGGAGGGAGCTTTGAGCGGGCACAACGCCCCAATTGCAGGCCCTCATTTTCCTGGGTCAGAGCCTGCTAAACTTCCCCTGGCCCAGGTTAGGCCCAGGCCCACTCTCATGTCAGGAAAACTCCAGCAAGGAATTGTGCAATGTCTGGTTTTCCTTGGCACAGCTTGGAAAGTTCAGCCCCCGCTCTAACGTCCTCACGGCCTCCAATTCTCTCCCCTCAGCAGATACGAAGTCCTTAAGCTCCCTGGAGCTGTATAACTAGTTTGAAGCAACTGGAATTTCCTAGGCACACATATCCATCTTTTTTTAATAGTTATTTTCAAGTGAGAGGGTGATTCCAACCTCCACCGTGTTGTGGAATCCCCTAATTTTCCACAATTAAATCTATGACTTTGAAATAGAAAAGCATTTTTTTAAAGTTGTTATTAATGTTATTAGTATTCCGTGGTAACGGAAATCATTGAAAGTATTTAATTGCAACACTTCTGCTGTTCCACATGAAATAATTTCAGCTGTGGTAACCATTAGCTGTCTGCACCTGTGGCAGCAGCGCTTTTAGAGAGAGTAAGTGGCTTTGCAGACATTTTCAGAAACTCTTCCCTGCTGTTGATAGCAGCAGAAATTTCCTAATTAATTAAGAAAAATGTTTTCAACCAGCAGTAATTATGTATATGAAGGTGACCTTGTAGCCAGATATGTGGATAGTTTTATAAATAAGAGATGTTTTCCCTCTGTTAGGTTCTTTTGTACCTACAAAAGAAGAGAAGAAAATGACAAAGGAAGGTTTAACCAGAAACCAAACAGCCAGAAACTTAAGCTAAGGACAAAGTCTTCTGCCTTTCACTTTTAGGAGCGAAAGCAAAACCTCAAGAAAATGACTCTAAATTGAGAATTACTTATCAGAAACTTTCAGGGTATTTCTCAAGTCTTTCCCAATTCAGCCTAGTCTCCAGACATTCTACATAACATTTGCCATTCTATTGAAAATAATTTGTGGGGCCCTCCCTGGTAGCACAGTGGTTAAAGCACAGCACTATGAAGCTCTCTGCAGCCACTGCAGTAGAATTTGATCCCTGGCCAGGGAGGTGACCCACATGGCACAACAGACCTCTTCTATTTCACCCCTGCTCCCCTCAGCCATGTATTTTAGTCAATCCATCCTTTCTGTTCCCCACTCTGCCTCTGGTGAATCCTTTCACCACCACCCCCACCTCTGGCCTGTACCCCAGTTCTCATACACACCGACTGTCTCTCTCTCAGTGTGCTATAGAACTCATAGTGGGCAGTCAGACCTGCTGAAGGTTAGCTGCTCCCCTTGTGGTGTACAGAACGCCCTCCCCACAGCCCCATCCCCTCCCCCCCCCCCCCCCCGGCTTCTGCCCCTCCCCTCACCCTCCCCCCTTGTGTTCCCATTGCATGTGTCTAGATAGTCAGGCCTACCCGAAGGAGACCGGCCTGGTCTGAGTGTCCAGAATTTTGACCCCCATTATTTTTGCTCCTTGAGACTTGGCTCATTTGCAGAACTTCTAATTTCCTGTTCTGCCGGTGACTGTGCCCAGGTGCTGTCTGGATCTTGATGAGGTGATCTCACCTGAGACTTGGTACTCCCGGTGACTACTACAGAAAACTTAACCAGACCCCACAGCTTCGCCTTAATGGATGACTCACTTCAGTTTGTCTTATCGATGAAAATCATGTCGCCCCAAATTAAGTGCCTCTTCATCCCTCTACCTGACACTGGGGACCTCATCGTCTTACTTTTACACACCATACCCAGATGGACTAAGAAGATGCTCTTCTTTGACATTTGTAACCCAGGTATTTTTTTATTTTTCCTGAATTTGGCTTTTATCTGTGGTAACTTACCTTCACCTTTGCAAAAAGGGATAAATTTGCTTTAAAAAAAAATGTAGGCTGGTAAACCTAATAGTGAACCAAATCTCGGTTTAACACAAGTTAGAACTAGTGTGACAGAGCAGTCAGGTGGAATAATCACAGGCCATAGAATGAGCAAGAACTGCTTTCCAACCATACTTTTGAACTGTGTGAGGAGCTCTGTGAGGCTCCATTTCCTCATCAATGAAACAAATAATTAATGCTATACAGGTTGGTCTGAAGTCTCACATGACATGCATGTCAGGCACTAGCAGGTCATTTGTAAAATAGGCTTCTAACAATTCTCTTTTCCCCTTCCCCTTTTCCAAGCTTATCTCTGGCTACAAATAGACACCTAGGGGAATTGACAGGTACAATGTATAATATGTATATAAGTTTCATAACACTCAGAGCTTGGGCTCTCCCTGGTGGTGCAACAGGTTAAAGCACCACATTATGAAGCTCTCCAAATCCACTGCAGCAGGAGTTTGACCCCCAGCCAGGGAGCTGACCCACATGGCGTGGCAGGCCTCTCCTGACCCATCTGCTACTCCCCTCAGCAGTGTATTTGTCAGTCTGCCTGTTCTGCTCCCCACTCTGTCTCTGGTGAATCCTCTCACCCACTATACCTCTGGCCTGTACCTTAGCTCTGTAAGCATAAATAAATAAATCTTAACAACAACAAAAAAAAAAGACCCAGAACTTGTCTGTATCCCCCAGGCCTAAAGCTTAGCACATAGCTGATGTTCAGTAAATATTTGTTGAATGAATAAATGAGTGTAAATAATTAACATAGTCACTCCTACTTTATATTGTTTTTTTCAACACTGGTTGATCGTTTGTGGCACTGAGTTTCCAAATACTGTCCTTGGGTCTTGGCCCAGGCAACAGCTAACTCATGGATGAAATACCTAACCCAAGGGCACTTTACTGAATTAAGTTTTTTTAAGAGAGTTTGTGACCTGTTAACCTCCCTCTTCTACATAGCATCCTCTGTCTGCATGAAAAGGAAGGTGCAGCTCTGGGTACTTCTCTTTCTGCCATCCCTAGCAGAGCATCTCAGTCAGCAAAATGAGAGTTGGAGAGCAGGGCTACCCTCTATGCTCTCCCCCAGATTCCTTTCTAGAAGTGAGGAGAGCTCTGATTGCCCCTCAAGGCCAGTGTATCCATTAAGCACAGAGGACTTAAGAACCACAAAAATGTTTTCATTGCAATGTCTTTTCAAATCAAAAGAAAATTGAATTTAGTGGTACTTATATAATAGGGAACTTAGGCCAGAATATATTCTTTTTTATACAAGCACAGTTATAAGATGTAATGTTTATTTATTGTTTTGGAAGAAGGGGCCCAGGCGGGATTCCCAAAAGGAACCGGGGCCATGAAAATCAGCGTGGCCCTTAGCAAGCCTGAGCAGAATTCAGCTGAGCCTTGGGGTGCCGCTTCCTCAGCAGTGTCCTAGAGAAAAGCCAGCCCCAAAGGGATGAAGGCAGCCCTCCTCTAGAGACAAAGGGCTGCCTAGCCTCCATAGTGTCAAACTCAGATATATAGATACACACAAGCTCACACACAACCTCACTCCTCGTGCTAGGCCAGAAAGAAGAGAAAGACTACTTGATTTCATTCTTCTCCCCTAAAGACAAAGCCAGGTGTGACGTCATCCTGACTCTCGAGAGAGTTCATCGACGACTTCACTTCTTTTTCCCTCAAAAAGCAAGCTGAAGCACAACCTTCTTCCCTGACATCTGGAAAGATCTGGCATGATGTCACCCTCCACCTAGGCTGCTCTCCCGCTGCCCCATGGCCAATGACACATTTCCACCCCAGCTGCTTCTCAGAAGTGGCTGTGCCTTAAGGTGTGGGCGTCTGGCTGGCCACTGCCCCCAGGAGCCACAAAGGCAGCCAGCAGGCGAGTGATTGAGACGTGATTTGGGCTGTGACTCAGCGCTGCAGCAGCCAGAGTTTAGTGAAGGTTCCACATTGAATAAGAAGTTTTTAGGCAAGTCGGGCTTGAGCCAACTCAGAATGAGAAACTGAAAAGCAAAAGTGGAAACACAGGACTGCGAAATTCCTAGAAAAGAATTTATAGCCCTGGGGGGAAGGGGAGGTGGACCGAGTAGACAGGGCTATTAGACGGGAGCAGCCTCGACACAACGGCAGCTCCTGGCCAGCAGGCGAGTCTCCGCCACCACACCGTCTGTGGGTCCCTTGCCTCATGTCCTCCTGACCTCTGAGGCCACCCCACCCCCCCGTCTCCACGTGGGAGCCTGACACACCCCAGACAAAGCAGGCATCCGTATTTGAAAGTGCATTTCTGATTTCATCTGTGAGAAAAGAAGAGGGCAGGGAAGACATTAGCTCTGTCAATTAAAAAGCTGATGGGATGTCTACAGCAGAAGCTGTGCCTGTGAGGCAGAGTTCTATCTGGGAACTTGCTGTGCTTTCCACTCAATTTGCTGTGACCTGAAACTGCTCTAGTACATAAAGTCTATTTTAAAAATTGGGTTAATTTTTTTAAAGTCTGTTTCATGGTCACAGAGCGCTGCTGTGTAGCATGTAGAGATTTGTCCTAGCTCAACAGCGAGACAAGAAAGGCAGAAGTTTCCTCTTCCTGTGGCCCTTGCCCTGGTCATTACAATTCCTTGACTTTGTGCAGTTACTCTGTGTTCCACAGTCAGGAAGAAAGTTATAGTCAATACTTCTGGAAGAAGTAGACTGTAACACATGAACAGGACAATAGATTTATTCTTCAGAGAAGGCTTTTCTATTTTAAACTTTGATTTCTTCCACTGAGAAGTGAAGATGATGTCGTCTGTCACCCAGAGATGTCACAGGGACACCTTTCAGTGACATCACCATGTACCCTGGAGAGAGCCACGCCCCTCCTCCTCAACCTTCACCAGCGCTTCCTGACACTCTTCCTCTTTTATTTCACTACAACATATTTATCATCATCATCTCCACATCATATATTTTGTCTCTTTTTTAAAAAAATATTTATTTATTATTCATACAGAATTGGGGTACAAGCCAGAGGTGCAGGAGCAGTGAGAGGCTTCACCACTGAGAGGCTTCTCCCCAGTGAGATGATGGAGCAGAACAGGCAGATCGATGAAGTACACTGCTGAGGGGAGCAGTGGTGGGTCAGGAGAGGTCTGCTTGCCACATGGGTCACCTCCTGGGCTGGGATCACACTCGCACTGAAGCAGCTGTGGCCAGCACGCAGTGCTGTGTCCTAACCCGTTGCGTCCATCTCTGTCTTTTTAAATTCTGTTCATCACCTACCGGCATGTAAATTCCACAAAGCCAGGGATTTTTACAGGGTTTATTCTATGTCCTCACCACCTGCACCATTTTCCAGCCTATCGTGAACCCTCAGTAAATATGGTCGGTGTGGCTGGTTCCATGTCAAGCCCCACACCACTCCCAGTGCCCGCCCTGGGAAAGTGTTCATTGTGTTTGCCTTGGAGAACCTCCGAGAACAATGAAACTGTGCACTTTAGGCAACTAGTTCACCTCTTTTTGATGCTCAAGGTAGACCCTGGTGTGGCCAGCTGGAATTTCTACTGGAACTCGAAACACAAGCTTTACATACTTAGTTTTTTTCATGCTTTTTAAAAAAGAATTTCTTAAATATATTTACAAACCAACTATGTTATCTAAGACAGAGGACAATCTTGCCATTTCTATGAATGAGACATCTAATCTGGCATTCCATTAGCATTGAAGGCCAAACAAGACTTCCATAAGCTGCCTGCCAGGAGAACTTGTTTTAAGATTTATTTATTTATGCATACAGAACTGTGGTACAGGCCAGAGGTGCAGGGGCGGAGAGAGGGTTCACCAGAGACAGAGGGGGAGAAGAACAGGTAGATCAATACGTGCCATTTGCAGGGAGCCAAGATGTCATGGAAAGATTTCATACAGGATGTGGAATCACCGTGTGGTGGCTTGATGAATGTCTACCTGGCCAGGTGTAGGGCATTTCCCAGAATCCCCTCCCTGTAAGGTTCCATTAGATTGGCCCCAAGAGATATTCTTGAGTGAGATTTGAAGCATCAGCTGTTTAGTAGGTCACATATGCTGACAATCATCTAATGGTTTTCACACAGCTCACCCACAGCCTCCACAGGCCCTGTCTGCTGCTCTTGCCTCCCACAGCCCTTCCCTGCGAGAGCAGTGCTGCTGTAGACCCCCTCCCCTCTCCATCCAAATATCTATACAAAAATCTCTTGCATTCTTAACTGAGAGCTAAATAAACTAGCCCATTCCCATCAACTGTGCTCACTGTCCTCCCTGACAAATGATAAGTATTTTCTTAGGGTCTATGGGAAATAGGGCTTTCACCCAAAGAAATGGTGTGAACAGAGCTTGTGGGCATCACACCAGGCCGGTGGGGGAGGCATTTTAGGATGGCTCACTTCAAATCTACATCAGATACTCGAGAGGGATTCACAGCAAAGGTGATAAGATAGCAAAGCAGAAAAGATAACTACCTCAAGAAGGTCATCACTGCTTAAATTCCATTCCACTGTTTTAGAGACTTGCTGGAACATGGAGGGCTATTTGGGCAGGAAGTCCTTTCTCCACATCCTCCTTTTAGCCCTCAACTCCACTTGCTCCTTCTAACCCCAAATTCTAGGCAGACACATTCATCCAGCCACTTTCCTTCCTACCATGCTGTGTGACCACCCTGTCTCCATCTCTCCTGTCAAAAATGAACAAAGGGGAATAAACCATTCCAGGACAGCTTGACACAGAAAACCTGTTTTTTCCAAATCCCAAAATGACATCATGACAAGTTGACTATATTGGCCTTTACAAAGTCAGCCTCTGTAGAAAAGCACACTGAATATTTGACTTATTCCCTGACATTTGGGACAGTTGAATGGGGGAGGAAAAAAAAAGATAAAAAAGAAAGAAATAGATAAATGGTTTCATTTTAGCTTGTAGGTATCTGGTTCAAGTGCCAGCACTCATGAATCTTGGCACGCAGTCAACTACAATCATGGGCGATTTTCCAAATGAAGAGGCCAAACATTGGCAACACAAAAAGCAGATTTGGTCTATCATATTCCTAATGCTAATGGATGCTGAGAAATGGACTCTTTACAACACCTGCAAGTTTCCTGGTACTGCTTCTGTTTGTGCAAAATCCTGGCTCTTTTCAAAGTCTCATCTTTTGCCCCTGTCAGAAAAAAAGCCAACCTTTAAAAGAAACTAACTCCAAGGTCACTTTCTTCCACATGAAGAGAATATTTTGTCAGCTGCCCAAATGCATTTTTCTAATGTACTCTTACCCAATAACTCAAGCCTGGTGTGCTGGGCAATGCCCAACTTGGGTAATTCCATCCTCACAACCAATTTCCCCCCAAGGAGTTTGAACTGCACATGACATTATTCCTTATTTCTAAAGCTATCCTTTTATTAATCAAACTAAAGCTTTTCACCCCAAAGCATACGGGTTATGGTGAAGGAACTTCTACAAAGGGATGATTCTTAAGAATTTAGTGATGACAAGTTCTATTATATTCCATTATATAAATTGAGTTGCATTATTGGAAGTAAAATCTGTGTTCATTAATTAAACAAAAAGCTGTCAAAGTATATGCCAAATGCCTGTCCTCAAATTGCAGATGCAGCAGAAAGAAGAAAAGGTTTCTGCCCTCAAAAATTAAATATTAGAATAACTGTATGAGGTTGGAGAAAGGCAGGAATGAGACAGTTTGGGACAGAATATGGAATCTGGATATTAGGGACACGTGCCACATAACTGTAGACCACCACATGACCTTGATCTCCAAATTCTTACTGTCTAGTGCTGTCCCTGTATTCCAGGAGCAATAATAAGTCTTGGGCAACTCAACTCCGGTTCCAGGATGCCTCCTGATTTTCTGTGTCAGCGAAATGGCCAAGTACTGACTGTAAATCAACAGATTTTCTATGACGCTGGCACAATGATGAAATCATTATGGCATTTCTCAGGCTGGGTGCCTCTTATGAGGTGACTGTAGTATAAATATATTGGATATATTGGAGAGTATTTGTGGAGAGACATGATCAGATTTGGGTGCTTTGTAAGCTTATCATGAAAGGGAAGAGCCATTACACAGACTATCCATAGGTCAGAGTCCTACCTTCTGCTGCTTTGCACTGGAATTTAGCCATTTCTTCCTCCATTATAAGGACATTAATGGCCATCATGTCCAAGCTCCCGCCCAGTGTAATATTCTTCTATGCAGCCAGTACTGAAGATTCCCCCAGTGTCCTGTACACCCTCCCCTTTTCCCCCTCCCCGTGGCAGTTTAATCGCACATTGTGCTGTTGACAAAGGAAGGTCACAGACTGTGGCCCCTGTCACCTAAACTTGTGATCTCAAGGTACAAAAGAAAAAGTAACACCTTAAAGAAGGACCATATCACAACCCGAATAGAGAACAGCAAGTCAGTTTGCCGTTCTCAAACAAGGATGAAGAATAAAGGATACAGTCCAGCAGAAGCTGCCCGGGATGCTGAGGAATGAGGAATGCAGAGCAGGCCGTCTGGAGATGAGTCGGTGTGAGGGGATTCCAAGGGCATGTGCAGGTTCTCATGATGGAATCTGTACACAGTTCCCATGCAGATGTTATAACTGTGCCAAGTACCACTGGGAGAGCTGGGAGAGGACAGGCATCCCTTGGCTTCTCCATGGTCATGCCCTGCATGCAAGCCTGCCTCATCATAAGGACATCCCAGTGATCAGAATATTCTCTGCATTCTCTCTGGCCATATGTCTGTTCTCACATGTCACACAGAGCAGTTTGAGTTTCTTTCAACTGTTTTCACATAATTAAAAACATCTCCTGGTTTCTCTTTCAGTATTTTTCTACTCTTGGCCACACATCCCCAGTTTCTTTCAGCATTCTGAGATAGAATAATTTCCTACATGCCAAACTTTCGAATTGAAAAGGGTGTCAGAAAGTCAAATCTAGATCTCTTTAACCCGGAGGAAGATAAGGTTGAGAGAGGAAAACACAGCTGTGCAGGGAGTAATTTGCCCATGGTCACCTGGAGAGGTAGACCCAGGCTTAAACCCGTAGCTCCTATTTTCCAGTCCAGAATGTCCCCATATCTTTCAACAGAACTTAACACCCCACACGGCTGTCTCTGGACCCCGTCCAGTGCTTTTTAATGCTGAGCCCACTGGCAGATGTGGTTAAACCAGCCAAGACAATAAGGCGACTGTTATCTGTTTTATTCTTAACTGTGTACATCCATCAACGCTGCTGTGACTAGACTTTGGCAGGTATAGATGTATAAAGCCTGCAACTAACTAAAACCATGTTTTTCTTAATACTCCTATGTGTCAAGTAAGGTGTTTTCCACCGTGTGCTAGAATGGTTCATTTAAAAAAAAAAAGATTTATTTATTTATGTTTATAGAATGGGGGTACAGACCAGAGGTGTGGTGGGTGAGAGGATTCACTAGAGACAAAGTAGGGAGCAGAACAGGCAGATCGACGAAGTACATTGCTGAGGGGAGCAGCGGGCAGTGCAGGAGAGGTCTGCCACGCCATGTGGTCACCTCCGGGGCAAGAAGCGGGAATTGAACTCATGCAGAAGTGGCTTTAGCTTCTCAGTGCTGTGCTTTAACCCGCTACGCCACCAGGGAGGGCCCTAGAATGGTTCATTTTTTAATTGAACCTAGGCTTTTGACTTTATATTGAATCCTCCTAAATATGTCTTTGTAATTTAGATATAGCTCTCTACCTGGCTGAGGTATTTGAATCTTAATTCTTCTGTGAAGCACATTAACTGATCATCCGTGTTCGATGACGCACATAGATCCAATAACCATACTGTGGCAAAGTCGTGGCCAAATATTCCATATGTTTTTCGACTTTTCCCAGACTATGCTGTGGTTGAGTTGGGTTGATGGGACTTTCTCGAGCTAGTGGGCTGTGACTGATGTCGCTTCTAGACCAAGGCATTTTAAGGCCCTGTATTATTCTTCCACTCATATTCCCCGATACAGAGACCATGGGGGCCACATTTCAGGGAGGAGAGCTGACACGTAGGAGAGCTGACACATAGCTGTGGCAATTCATTAAGATCATTAACTGCCTGGCATAGCAGGAAATTCCCCTGAAGCACTCCTCTGAAGTCTGTATGTTCAGTTGCAAATTCAATGTGTCATGTATAAAACAATATAAAACAGTGGATTAGATAGCTTGTTAAAAATCCAGATTCAGTCCCAGAATCATGTAATCCACTGAAGTTTTTTCCCTTTTCTTTTAAATAGGCAACATTAATTTATAACATTTATGTGACTCACAGGCATAGGATGAACTGTTGACTGCAAGCGCAGCTCTAAGCATGTGAAAGCCGTTCACTCTTTCAGTGATCATGGGATTCCCATGTGTTAGGTACTGTTATCCTGGTATCCAATGTGGGGAAACTGAGGCACACAGTGGTGGAGAACTTTGCCAGGATTACAAATTTAAGTGGTGTTTGAACTCAGAGAAGTGAACTCAGGCTGTCTGCCTCCAAGAGCTTTGATCCCCTATTTCTCCCAAGGGAAAGCAGTTTTCCTGCTATGTCAGGCAGCTTGAAAACAGATTGCCTAGCATCTCTGTACCAGCCTGTTTCAAACAGATGGCTGCCAGAGGCCCCTCCTTTAAAGAGAGTCTCCAAGGCCCTTGGGGATGAGCCAAACAAAGGAAGGAAGTATTGGGGGGTAGGCTGGGGTCAAGGGTTCTCCAGACCCAGTCCTGTCCCACTGAGAGTCTGAGGAGAGGAACAGACAGATCACTGTCACTGGTTATGTTACAGGGCAGGGGGAGAGGGGCACCACTGAACCCCCAAACCTGCCTGCTCTAAATGGGTTCTACCATCCGTCGCATCAAGACAAAACATGTAAGACTTTAATGAAAAGGGACTTTAATACAGTGAGTATACAATACAGAAGACAAAGAATATAATTTCTAAATCGAACACCTGACGTTACCCATCCCCTCATGGGCCAAAGTCCACCCAAAGGGGATTGGCCCAAAGCAAGGCCTGAAAGCCGCCACAAGACTAAAGCACCTTCTGGCCGGGGCCCATAGAAAAGGGTCAGAAATGGC
>NW_004567127.1:21805710-21841496 GCF_000260355.1 Condylura cristata | reverse complement strand
AAGCATAAATAAATAAATCTTAACAAAAAAAAAAAAAAAAAAGACCCAGAACTTGTCTGTATCCCCCAGGCCTAAAGCTTAGCACATAGCTGATGTTCAGTAAATATTTGTTGAATGAATAAATGAGTGTAAATAATTAACATAGTCACTCCTACTTTATATTGTTTTTTTCAACACTGGTTGATCGTTTGTGGCACTGAGTTTCCAAATACTGTCCTTGGGTCTTGGCCCAGGCAACAGCTAACTCATGGATGAAATACCTAACCCAAGGGCACTTTACTGAATTAAGTTTTTTTAAGAGAGTTTGTGACCTGTTAACCTCCCTCTTCTACATAGCATCCTCTGTCTGCATGAAAAGGAAGGTGCAGCTCTGGGTACTTCTCTTTCTGCCATCCCTAGCAGAGCATCTCAGTCAGCAAAATGAGAGTTGGAGAGCAGGGCTACCCTCTATGCTCTCCCCCAGATTCCTTTCTAGAAGTGAGGAGAGCTCTGATTGCCCCTCAAGGCCAGTGTATCCATTAAGCACAGAGGACTTAAGAACCACAAAAATGTTTTCATTGCAATGTCTTTTCAAATCAAAAGAAAATTGAATTTAGTGGTACTTATATAATAGGGAACTTAGGCCAGAATATATTCTTTTTTATACAAGCACAGTTATAAGATGTAATGTTTATTTATTGTTTTGGAAGAAGGGGCCCAGGCGGGATTCCCAAAAGGAACCGGGGCCATGAAAATCAGCGTGGCCCTTAGCAAGCCTGAGCAGAATTCAGCTGAGCCTTGGGGTGCCGCTTCCTCAGCAGTGTCCTAGAGAAAAGCCAGCCCCAAAGGGATGAAGGCAGCCCTCCTCTAGAGACAAAGGGCTGCCTAGCCTCCATAGTGTCAAACTCAGATATATAGATACACACAAGCTCACACACAACCTCACTCCTCGTGCTAGGCCAGAAAGAAGAGAAAGACTACTTGATTTCATTCTTCTCCCCTAAAGACAAAGCCAGGTGTGACGTCATCCTGACTCTCGAGAGAGTTCATCGACGACTTCACTTCTTTTTCCCTCAAAAAGCAAGCTGAAGCACAACCTTCTTCCCTGACATCTGGAAAGATCTGGCATGATGTCACCCTCCACCTAGGCTGCTCTCCCGCTGCCCCATGGCCAATGACACATTTCCACCCCAGCTGCTTCTCAGAAGTGGCTGTGCCTTAAGGTGTGGGCGTCTGGCTGGCCACTGCCCCCAGGAGCCACAAAGGCAGCCAGCAGGCGAGTGATTGAGACGTGATTTGGGCTGTGACTCAGCGCTGCAGCAGCCAGAGTTTAGTGAAGGTTCCACATTGAATAAGAAGTTTTTAGGCAAGTCGGGCTTGAGCCAACTCAGAATGAGAAACTGAAAAGCAAAAGTGGAAACACAGGACTGCGAAATTCCTAGAAAAGAATTTATAGCCCTGGGGGGAAGGGGAGGTGGACCGAGTAGACAGGGCTATTAGACGGGAGCAGCCTCGACACAACGGCAGCTCCTGGCCAGCAGGCGAGTCTCCGCCACCACACCGTCTGTGGGTCCCTTGCCTCATGTCCTCCTGACCTCTGAGGCCACCCCACCCCCCCGTCTCCACGTGGGAGCCTGACACACCCCAGACAAAGCAGGCATCCGTATTTGAAAGTGCATTTCTGATTTCATCTGTGAGAAAAGAAGAGGGCAGGGAAGACATTAGCTCTGTCAATTAAAAAGCTGATGGGATGTCTACAGCAGAAGCTGTGCCTGTGAGGCAGAGTTCTATCTGGGAACTTGCTGTGCTTTCCACTCAATTTGCTGTGACCTGAAACTGCTCTAGTACATAAAGTCTATTTTAAAAATTGGGTTAATTTTTTTAAAGTCTGTTTCATGGTCACAGAGCGCTGCTGTGTAGCATGTAGAGATTTGTCCTAGCTCAACAGCGAGACAAGAAAGGCAGAAGTTTCCTCTTCCTGTGGCCCTTGCCCTGGTCATTACAATTCCTTGACTTTGTGCAGTTACTCTGTGTTCCACAGTCAGGAAGAAAGTTATAGTCAATACTTCTGGAAGAAGTAGACTGTAACACATGAACAGGACAATAGATTTATTCTTCAGAGAAGGCTTTTCTATTTTAAACTTTGATTTCTTCCACTGAGAAGTGAAGATGATGTCGTCTGTCACCCAGAGATGTCACAGGGACACCTTTCAGTGACATCACCATGTACCCTGGAGAGAGCCACGCCCCTCCTCCTCAACCTTCACCAGCGCTTCCTGACACTCTTCCTCTTTTATTTCACTACAACATATTTATCATCATCATCTCCACATCATATATTTTGTCTCTTTTTTAAAAAAATATTTATTTATTATTCATACAGAATTGGGGTACAAGCCAGAGGTGCAGGAGCAGTGAGAGGCTTCACCACTGAGAGGCTTCTCCCCAGTGAGATGATGGAGCAGAACAGGCAGATCGATGAAGTACACTGCTGAGGGGAGCAGTGGTGGGTCAGGAGAGGTCTGCTTGCCACATGGGTCACCTCCTGGGCTGGGATCACACTCGCACTGAAGCAGCTGTGGCCAGCACGCAGTGCTGTGTCCTAACCCGTTGCGTCCATCTCTGTCTTTTTAAATTCTGTTCATCACCTACCGGCATGTAAATTCCACAAAGCCAGGGATTTTTACAGGGTTTATTCTATGTCCTCACCACCTGCACCATTTTCCAGCCTATCGTGAACCCTCAGTAAATATGGTCGGTGTGGCTGGTTCCATGTCAAGCCCCACACCACTCCCAGTGCCCGCCCTGGGAAAGTGTTCATTGTGTTTGCCTTGGAGAACCTCCGAGAACAATGAAACTGTGCACTTTAGGCAACTAGTTCACCTCTTTTTGATGCTCAAGGTAGACCCTGGTGTGGCCAGCTGGAATTTCTACTGGAACTCGAAACACAAGCTTTACATACTTAGTTTTTTTCATGCTTTTTAAAAAAGAATTTCTTAAATATATTTACAAACCAACTATGTTATCTAAGACAGAGGACAATCTTGCCATTTCTATGAATGAGACATCTAATCTGGCATTCCATTAGCATTGAAGGCCAAACAAGACTTCCATAAGCTGCCTGCCAGGAGAACTTGTTTTAAGATTTATTTATTTATGCATACAGAACTGTGGTACAGGCCAGAGGTGCAGGGGCGGAGAGAGGGTTCACCAGAGACAGAGGGGGAGAAGAACAGGTAGATCAATACGTGCCATTTGCAGGGAGCCAAGATGTCATGGAAAGATTTCATACAGGATGTGGAATCACCGTGTGGTGGCTTGATGAATGTCTACCTGGCCAGGTGTAGGGCATTTCCCAGAATCCCCTCCCTGTAAGGTTCCATTAGATTGGCCCCAAGAGATATTCTTGAGTGAGATTTGAAGCATCAGCTGTTTAGTAGGTCACATATGCTGACAATCATCTAATGGTTTTCACACAGCTCACCCACAGCCTCCACAGGCCCTGTCTGCTGCTCTTGCCTCCCACAGCCCTTCCCTGCGAGAGCAGTGCTGCTGTAGACCCCCTCCCCTCTCCATCCAAATATCTATACAAAAATCTCTTGCATTCTTAACTGAGAGCTAAATAAACTAGCCCATTCCCATCAACTGTGCTCACTGTCCTCCCTGACAAATGATAAGTATTTTCTTAGGGTCTATGGGAAATAGGGCTTTCACCCAAAGAAATGGTGTGAACAGAGCTTGTGGGCATCACACCAGGCCGGTGGGGGAGGCATTTTAGGATGGCTCACTTCAAATCTACATCAGATACTCGAGAGGGATTCACAGCAAAGGTGATAAGATAGCAAAGCAGAAAAGATAACTACCTCAAGAAGGTCATCACTGCTTAAATTCCATTCCACTGTTTTAGAGACTTGCTGGAACATGGAGGGCTATTTGGGCAGGAAGTCCTTTCTCCACATCCTCCTTTTAGCCCTCAACTCCACTTGCTCCTTCTAACCCCAAATTCTAGGCAGACACATTCATCCAGCCACTTTCCTTCCTACCATGCTGTGTGACCACCCTGTCTCCATCTCTCCTGTCAAAAATGAACAAAGGGGAATAAACCATTCCAGGACAGCTTGACACAGAAAACCTGTTTTTTCCAAATCCCAAAATGACATCATGACAAGTTGACTATATTGGCCTTTACAAAGTCAGCCTCTGTAGAAAAGCACACTGAATATTTGACTTATTCCCTGACATTTGGGACAGTTGAATGGGGGAGGAAAAAAAAAGATAAAAAAGAAAGAAATAGATAAATGGTTTCATTTTAGCTTGTAGGTATCTGGTTCAAGTGCCAGCACTCATGAATCTTGGCACGCAGTCAACTACAATCATGGGCGATTTTCCAAATGAAGAGGCCAAACATTGGCAACACAAAAAGCAGATTTGGTCTATCATATTCCTAATGCTAATGGATGCTGAGAAATGGACTCTTTACAACACCTGCAAGTTTCCTGGTACTGCTTCTGTTTGTGCAAAATCCTGGCTCTTTTCAAAGTCTCATCTTTTGCCCCTGTCAGAAAAAAAGCCAACCTTTAAAAGAAACTAACTCCAAGGTCACTTTCTTCCACATGAAGAGAATATTTTGTCAGCTGCCCAAATGCATTTTTCTAATGTACTCTTACCCAATAACTCAAGCCTGGTGTGCTGGGCAATGCCCAACTTGGGTAATTCCATCCTCACAACCAATTTCCCCCCAAGGAGTTTGAACTGCACATGACATTATTCCTTATTTCTAAAGCTATCCTTTTATTAATCAAACTAAAGCTTTTCACCCCAAAGCATACGGGTTATGGTGAAGGAACTTCTACAAAGGGATGATTCTTAAGAATTTAGTGATGACAAGTTCTATTATATTCCATTATATAAATTGAGTTGCATTATTGGAAGTAAAATCTGTGTTCATTAATTAAACAAAAAGCTGTCAAAGTATATGCCAAATGCCTGTCCTCAAATTGCAGATGCAGCAGAAAGAAGAAAAGGTTTCTGCCCTCAAAAATTAAATATTAGAATAACTGTATGAGGTTGGAGAAAGGCAGGAATGAGACAGTTTGGGACAGAATATGGAATCTGGATATTAGGGACACGTGCCACATAACTGTAGACCACCACATGACCTTGATCTCCAAATTCTTACTGTCTAGTGCTGTCCCTGTATTCCAGGAGCAATAATAAGTCTTGGGCAACTCAACTCCGGTTCCAGGATGCCTCCTGATTTTCTGTGTCAGCGAAATGGCCAAGTACTGACTGTAAATCAACAGATTTTCTATGACGCTGGCACAATGATGAAATCATTATGGCATTTCTCAGGCTGGGTGCCTCTTATGAGGTGACTGTAGTATAAATATATTGGATATATTGGAGAGTATTTGTGGAGAGACATGATCAGATTTGGGTGCTTTGTAAGCTTATCATGAAAGGGAAGAGCCATTACACAGACTATCCATAGGTCAGAGTCCTACCTTCTGCTGCTTTGCACTGGAATTTAGCCATTTCTTCCTCCATTATAAGGACATTAATGGCCATCATGTCCAAGCTCCCGCCCAGTGTAATATTCTTCTATGCAGCCAGTACTGAAGATTCCCCCAGTGTCCTGTACACCCTCCCCTTTTCCCCCTCCCCGTGGCAGTTTAATCGCACATTGTGCTGTTGACAAAGGAAGGTCACAGACTGTGGCCCCTGTCACCTAAACTTGTGATCTCAAGGTACAAAAGAAAAAGTAACACCTTAAAGAAGGACCATATCACAACCCGAATAGAGAACAGCAAGTCAGTTTGCCGTTCTCAAACAAGGATGAAGAATAAAGGATACAGTCCAGCAGAAGCTGCCCGGGATGCTGAGGAATGAGGAATGCAGAGCAGGCCGTCTGGAGATGAGTCGGTGTGAGGGGATTCCAAGGGCATGTGCAGGTTCTCATGATGGAATCTGTACACAGTTCCCATGCAGATGTTATAACTGTGCCAAGTACCACTGGGAGAGCTGGGAGAGGACAGGCATCCCTTGGCTTCTCCATGGTCATGCCCTGCATGCAAGCCTGCCTCATCATAAGGACATCCCAGTGATCAGAATATTCTCTGCATTCTCTCTGGCCATATGTCTGTTCTCACATGTCACACAGAGCAGTTTGAGTTTCTTTCAACTGTTTTCACATAATTAAAAACATCTCCTGGTTTCTCTTTCAGTATTTTTCTACTCTTGGCCACACATCCCCAGTTTCTTTCAGCATTCTGAGATAGAATAATTTCCTACATGCCAAACTTTCGAATTGAAAAGGGTGTCAGAAAGTCAAATCTAGATCTCTTTAACCCGGAGGAAGATAAGGTTGAGAGAGGAAAACACAGCTGTGCAGGGAGTAATTTGCCCATGGTCACCTGGAGAGGTAGACCCAGGCTTAAACCCGTAGCTCCTATTTTCCAGTCCAGAATGTCCCCATATCTTTCAACAGAACTTAACACCCCACACGGCTGTCTCTGGACCCCGTCCAGTGCTTTTTAATGCTGAGCCCACTGGCAGATGTGGTTAAACCAGCCAAGACAATAAGGCGACTGTTATCTGTTTTATTCTTAACTGTGTACATCCATCAACGCTGCTGTGACTAGACTTTGGCAGGTATAGATGTATAAAGCCTGCAACTAACTAAAACCATGTTTTTCTTAATACTCCTATGTGTCAAGTAAGGTGTTTTCCACCGTGTGCTAGAATGGTTCATTTAAAAAAAAAAAGATTTATTTATTTATGTTTATAGAATGGGGGTACAGACCAGAGGTGTGGTGGGTGAGAGGATTCACTAGAGACAAAGTAGGGAGCAGAACAGGCAGATCGACGAAGTACATTGCTGAGGGGAGCAGCGGGCAGTGCAGGAGAGGTCTGCCACGCCATGTGGTCACCTCCGGGGCAAGAAGCGGGAATTGAACTCATGCAGAAGTGGCTTTAGCTTCTCAGTGCTGTGCTTTAACCCGCTACGCCACCAGGGAGGGCCCTAGAATGGTTCATTTTTTAATTGAACCTAGGCTTTTGACTTTATATTGAATCCTCCTAAATATGTCTTTGTAATTTAGATATAGCTCTCTACCTGGCTGAGGTATTTGAATCTTAATTCTTCTGTGAAGCACATTAACTGATCATCCGTGTTCGATGACGCACATAGATCCAATAACCATACTGTGGCAAAGTCGTGGCCAAATATTCCATATGTTTTTCGACTTTTCCCAGACTATGCTGTGGTTGAGTTGGGTTGATGGGACTTTCTCGAGCTAGTGGGCTGTGACTGATGTCGCTTCTAGACCAAGGCATTTTAAGGCCCTGTATTATTCTTCCACTCATATTCCCCGATACAGAGACCATGGGGGCCACATTTCAGGGAGGAGAGCTGACACGTAGGAGAGCTGACACATAGCTGTGGCAATTCATTAAGATCATTAACTGCCTGGCATAGCAGGAAATTCCCCTGAAGCACTCCTCTGAAGTCTGTATGTTCAGTTGCAAATTCAATGTGTCATGTATAAAACAATATAAAACAGTGGATTAGATAGCTTGTTAAAAATCCAGATTCAGTCCCAGAATCATGTAATCCACTGAAGTTTTTTCCCTTTTCTTTTAAATAGGCAACATTAATTTATAACATTTATGTGACTCACAGGCATAGGATGAACTGTTGACTGCAAGCGCAGCTCTAAGCATGTGAAAGCCGTTCACTCTTTCAGTGATCATGGGATTCCCATGTGTTAGGTACTGTTATCCTGGTATCCAATGTGGGGAAACTGAGGCACACAGTGGTGGAGAACTTTGCCAGGATTACAAATTTAAGTGGTGTTTGAACTCAGAGAAGTGAACTCAGGCTGTCTGCCTCCAAGAGCTTTGATCCCCTATTTCTCCCAAGGGAAAGCAGTTTTCCTGCTATGTCAGGCAGCTTGAAAACAGATTGCCTAGCATCTCTGTACCAGCCTGTTTCAAACAGATGGCTGCCAGAGGCCCCTCCTTTAAAGAGAGTCTCCAAGGCCCTTGGGGATGAGCCAAACAAAGGAAGGAAGTATTGGGGGGTAGGCTGGGGTCAAGGGTTCTCCAGACCCAGTCCTGTCCCACTGAGAGTCTGAGGAGAGGAACAGACAGATCACTGTCACTGGTTATGTTACAGGGCAGGGGGAGAGGGGCACCACTGAACCCCCAAACCTGCCTGCTCTAAATGGGTTCTACCATCCGTCGCATCAAGACAAAACATGTAAGACTTTAATGAAAAGGGACTTTAATACAGTGAGTATACAATACAGAAGACAAAGAATATAATTTCTAAATCGAACACCTGACGTTACCCATCCCCTCATGGGCCAAAGTCCACCCAAAGGGGATTGGCCCAAAGCAAGGCCTGAAAGCCGCCACAAGACTAAAGCACCTTCTGGCCGGGGCCCATAGAAAAGGGTCAGAAATGGCCAGACAAGTCTGGGAGGAAAAGAGCAAAATCAAAATCAAGATAAGTGCTGCCATAGTCCACACGAGCCTCTCACCCACATCTGCCTTAGCCAGTCCAGGGTCAGGAAACAAACACGGTTTCTTCCTCACATGCTTGCTGTGCGGTGTGGCTTCCTCAGGTCTCCTTCTGGCTGTCCATCCTGCTTCCTTCTTTTTCTGATTCCTTTTCTTCTCTCTTTTTCACTCCTCATCTCCACCCTCCTCCTGGGTGGGGCAGGGAACCTGGAACTTCCCCTTTTCCTAGGGACCACCCTGTTACAGTTATAGGCACAACTTGTCCTGCCCAGCGGAGCCTCCTGACCTGTGCATAAGGGGGCAGGTGGGGTGAAGGCGCCTCGACTACCCACCCCGATCTGTTCAGAGTCTCTGCCCTTCCCTGCTCACTCTTCCGTTTCCCAGTTTCCTTGCCAAGATTCAATCAACTTCACAAGCTACAATCTCTGTTATGGCTGGTAGTTTTTTGTTTGTTTTTGTTTTTCACTTTAAACAGGCAACCTCTTCAGCCTCATGTAGCTAAAGTCTTAGGAACAGGACCCCCTCAGCACCCCTACAACGCCTGTCTCCTACCTCTACCAGGATGACTCCAGGGAACCAATTCCTGGCTGCAAATTGAGATTTGGAGCTGACAGCTGAACTGGGACCTTCACAGTCAGACTGCAGGAAAGACTGGTGCCCAGTTCAGGCATCTGCACTTCCCTGTGGGCAAGTCTTACCTAGACAGTGCCTGGCCAGGGCTCACAGGAACCGGAACCGTGAGCTATACTTTCAACTTTAAGGGACGATTAATCAGCACACGATGGAAGCTAATATGTAAAGCGAATGGGAAAGGACACAAGAAGATGGCAACAATTTCCTCGCCGGATGAAAAGGAGATAGGAAGCCAAGGAACACAAGCTGGCACTGATTGAAAGTAAATTACCAGCCTGATTATACAGCTGTTAAATACAGGGAGAGAAATCTCCACCAGCAGCTGGATGTCATGGGGAAGAGGTGAATGAGAGAGGTGCAGGAGGTGCTGAGGACGGGCAGGAACAGCAGCTCAGTGCTGCCAAGGGCGGGTGTGGAGGCCTGCAGTCCACACAGCCTGCAGCAAGGGCAGCACCCCTCTCATCGCTTCCCCTCTTCCTCCCCCCCCTTCGCCCTTACCCCTCACACATACTCCCCCCTCCCCCCCCACACCCTAGTGAAGGGGTTACACAGCCAAGCCCATATCCGGAGGGTGACAGTTACAGCCACACAGGAAGTATCAATTATTTCAATTCAGAGGGAAAACACCTCTTTGTTTAAAATTTTAGCTTGATTGAGGCTTAGGTGACAGAATTGTGAGGAATGAAAGTGCATCCATGTGATTTGATACATGGATATATTATGAAAGTTAATTAACATTCATCATCCCAAATACAGATACACAGACGTATATTTGTGTGTATATGTATTTATTGAGTGAGATCATGCAAGTCCTCTTAGCACGTTTTAATTATATAACACAATGTTAGTAACTATAGTTGTGTTTTGTATGAGGGCATACTCAATCTGGAAGCCTCTCCCTATTCCAAAAAACAAAGAATTTACCTTTCTCATCCCTCAGCCCCACCCCACAGGGATAGCTCCTGGCCCTAAGCTCCAGTTGCCATCCTCCCAAAAGTAGCCTGGCCAGTTTCTGCAGAGAGTCAGAGCTGAAAGAAGCAAGCCCCAGGGACTCAGACATCTTTGCATTAGTGGAAGGAACTTGGGACAAGAAAGGACAGAGTTGTAACTAGAAAACTTAGGACTCTCTGTGCATTACAGAAAGGTCCTCTATTTCTCTAGTAAACGGGAGAGAGCTCAGCCACCTTAAGCACCAGGGATCGATTTGGAGTAGTAGAGAAGGAGGATGACTGATTTTTGCTTTGGTGATGAGACTGAACTTGGCAACAGACCGCAGATGCCTTGGTCCCCAGGGTATTGCCGTTTCCATGGCCCCGGATCCTGCCCTCCAAGCGTCTATAATCCCCAAGCAAAGCAGCTGGGCCCTTGTGAGAGCATCTAGAGAGCATCGAGGGTCACTGAGCTAGTCTGCGCCCTGTCCTTTGTGGGTTCTGGGCCCTGGATGTGCCTTTTCCTGGGAGTGAACCCCTGGAGGACAACAGCCTGATGACCTTCTGCAACAGTTTGCATATAGAAGGAACTATTCCAATACAATATGAAGAGGACATATGCCCATATGCAAAGATGGGTAAATAATACAGAATAATGGTAATGGAGGGCAGAGATGGACAGGAGGTCTCCTTTGAGCATGAGTGACTCATTTCTTAAGCCAGAGCTGACAAAGAGTATCACTAACCTGCTCAGGATGCACCTTGAAGCTTATTGTGTAGCTACCAATTTAAAGTAAACCGACACAATTAACTATGTTAGCTGGAGACAGTTCTCATTTTACAGGTGGGGATAGACAATCTCAGCAAGTCTTTTGGTTGCCTTTATAGAATCCAGAGTAAAGACTCTTAAAACAGAATCCTCAGGGCAAATGCCAGGCAAATAGCCCTTATCTAAAAATGCTCCCTTAACAATGTGTGCTAGTGTCTTGAGGGCCTCCTTAAGTCTCAGCACTATGAAACTACAAGCAACTACTGCAGCACAAGTTCAATCCTGGGCCAGGGAGCTGACCCACATGGTGCAGCAGACCTATCCTGTCTCACCTGCTGCTCCCCTCAGCAGTGTATTTCAGTCTACTACCTGTTCTGCTCCCCATTCTGTCTCTGCTGAATCCTCTCACTACCCCCTGACACCTCTGGCCTGATCCCCAGCTCTTCTATGTACAAATAAATAAATAAATCTCTAAGAAAAAAACCCAGCAATGTTAGCTGATATCTGGATGTGATCACAAAAGCCAGGACAGACCTGGTCACTAACAGGACACAGGTAACTATGTAACCTAGACGGGCCAGGGAGAATTCAGTTTGTTTTAATTAGGGTGGGGCCAACTTTTGGAGGCCAGCAGGACCAGCAGGAGAGGAACTGGGCTCATTTCATCAGGGCCACTGACTCAAAATAAGACCTCAGATTGGAGAACTGAAGGGTGTGACCAAGGGGAAGTGGTGACACAGGGAAATGCAGTGTTGAGCACTGGTTCCCTCCTGACCTGAGCTGTGAAAGAGCTCAAAGGCAGAGGGAAGGCAAGGCCAGGTGGGCCTGTCACTCCTTCCCTGATGTAAACTCGGGTGAGGCCTACTTTCCAGAATCCCTCCAGTGAATGCTCTTCCTTCTCCAGCACAGTAGAGGTCAGGATCCATTTTACTGGAGGGAACCCTGTTTCTCACAGCCCATTTCTCTCAGACAGCCCTATTGTGTTTTCTTCCTGGTGGCCAGTGACTCACTGGAGCCAAGTCTAAGCACAAAATCTGTTCAGATTCCATGGTCCTAGGACAGAGCAAAGTTTACTGGCAAATAGTGTACCACCTAGAACTGCCCAGCTTTCTCACATAAAGAATGATTACACATTTTCTGTACCAGAAAAGAAGTTGTACTGGGTAGGAGTAAAAATATAGTCAAAGCAGGAAAACTTTAAAGCTGCTTGGGTTAAGTTGTGCTCCTTAAACATTTTGCTGCAAAAAAAAAAAAGAAAAAAGAAGGGCTCCCTTTTGGCCTCCCTGTGAGGACAAGAGATCAAAGCTCAGCACTGTGAAGCTATCTGGAGCCACTGCAGCATGAGTTCGGTCCCAGGCCAGGGAGCTGACCCACAATGGCTGGGCAGACCTCTCCTGTCTCACCTGCTGCTCCCTCAGCAGTGTATTTCGGTCAGTCTGCTTGTGCTGTTCCCCGCTCTGTCTCTGGTGAATCCTACCACCCCCCACATCTCTGGCCTGTACCCCAATTCCTGTATGCATAATTAAATAAATATTTTAAAAGAGAGAGAAATCTTTCTTTAAAACTAATCCATGAGAATGCAATTCCTGTAGAGATCTCAGCAAGCTTCCTGCTGAACCCTGACAAGCTTATTCTAAAATGTATATGGAAAGATAAAGGCCCTAGAATATCCAAAACAATTTTGAAAAACAAGAATGAAGTGGGGGGAAAGAATATTTTAAAAAAGAATCTTTTAAAAAAAAAAGATAAGAACTTTTAGAAGAGAATATAGGAGATAACCTTTTCATCCTATGATTAGACAGAGTTTTAAACTTAGCACTAAAAGCATGATCCATAAAAAGACTTTCCAAACTGGACCTCAACAACATTGTTAAAGTTTCCTCTGTGAAAGTCGCTCTTAAAAAAAAAAAATGAAAAAACAAATTATAGACTGAGAGAAAATATAAATCACATCTAACAAAGACAACAGCTCTGTGTCTAGCTTTAATAAAGAACTCTCATCACTCAATAAATATTTTTAAAGTATCCGAGGCACCCAGCACTCTCTTTCACAGCATCATGTTCTAGGGACTACTGATAGGATCTTGGGGGGAAGGGTAGTAGGAAAAACACAGATTCCTGTGCCTCAGAAATTCTGATTCCATAGACTAGATGGGGCCTGGCACATCTGCATAAAACAAGCTCCTAAGGAGATGAATTGTTGTGACCAAAGTTGGAGAATTTATATGCTGTTGAGCTAACACATCATAAAGAGAAGCAAGAAAAAGAAAACTGGGATTGGCCACTTGTCCCCTGAAGGGTACAATTTAGTTCCCGACAAGCAGGGACTATTTATTTATTTTTTAAAGATTTATTTATTTATACATACAGAACTGGGGTACAGGCCAGAGGTGCAGGGGCGGTGAGAGGATTCACCAGAGACAGAGTGGGGAGCAGAACAGGCAGATTGACGACGTACACTGCTGAGGGGAGCAGTGGGCAGGACAGGAGAGATCTGCCACGCCATGTGGGTCACCTGCAGGGCGGGGATTGAACTCGCACTGAAGTGCTTACAGTGCTGTGCTTTTACCCATTGCACCAAAAGGGAGAGCCAAGCAGGGACTATTTAGACATCATTTCTGGTCAGAAATGTTAAGAACAATTTCTAAGATACTGTGACCATTCTCTAGATTTATTAGGCAACCTGAGCAGCTCTCCTTCCCCAGCTGACTCATGTAAGTTGGGTCTGTGGGGACCCACAGACAGGAACCCCAGCTACTTCTGATTGGTGAAGGCCTGCCTTTGAGGTTTCAAGCTTCACTTTCTACCATCACCTTGCCCACCAACTCACACAAACATGCATATACAGCTCTGAAGATGAAGGAGCATTTCCTCACAGGGAGCAAACAGCCTCACAAGCCAGCAATGGCAGCCTCAGTTCTGCTCTCAACCCTTGTGTGTGTGTGTGGTGAGGGGGACACAGGGTGCAGAAGGAGGCCCAGGTCACACAGCACAGCAAAGTGCAGACAGAGCAGCTGGTGAGTAAAAGGTGACTAGAAAATGTGCCCAGGGGAGGTGATGTAAGTACCTGTCAGCTGCTCAGAAGAGAAGGGGGGGCCTTTAGTGAGATCAAGGCCAGCCCAAGAGAAGTGGGCCAGAGGAGAGGAGATAATACACACACCTTGTCTGGCAGGAAATCCACTCACCTGTGCTGCTGAGATGCCCTTTCCCTCCTGAGGGACTCCTGGGTGGTTTCCTGCACCTCCCACCTCACAACCGGGGGCCCCTGGGTCTCCATCTCCGCTCCTTTGTGCCCACTGTTTGTCCTTGTCAAAGTTGATGGGAGCCAATTAGCGTTGAAGCAGGCTCCAGTTCGCTTCCTTTCACTTCATTATTGGTTTCTCTTTTGGACTGAAATCAAGTAACACACATTAGCATTCCCAGGGCGGAACAGACACATGCAGACTGAGGGAGCGCGCCCGCGCACCACACTCTCACAAGGATGCACGACTGAGTCCACACACTCGGGTAGACATGAGCACCCCACGCTCACACTTGCACGCACAAGCAGCAAGTGTGCGCACGTATGCACACCCACCCAGGTGGATGTGTGCACACTCTGCACTAGCCCGTGCCCACACGGCACCTGCAGGCACACACGCACCCCAACACACACACACACACACACACACATGCAGGGGGACAGCAGCGGTGTCCTGGGAGGGGTCTCCAGTGGCTTCTAGGAGAGCGTGGAGCACTACCTCCTCTTTCCATTTCAACCCCATGGCAGGGCGAGGACATAAACAGCAGCTGGCCAGCTCCAGTGACCCATGCCGGCGAGGAAATGATGCTGGAATCTCTGGAACCTCAGTCCCCTGGGGCCAGGACCCGCTCCAGGCTGCTGTTGGCATTCTGTGGGCAGCTGTTACCCCTCGCAGGCCAGGCCGCCTGGACACCCGCTGCTGCACGCTTATTCATCACGACATCTTAGGTCCAGTTTCCAGCCCGTTATTAATTGAGCCGGAGACTTTCCAAGTTTCCGACTCAATGAACAGCAACTGTTTTAAGCGCAGGCTCCCACGAAGCGTTCCCAGGGAACGCCTGACTTGTGTGTCAAACAGCAGCGCTGCCCCCTTCTCCGCCCGCCCTGCCTGGGAAGCGGCCTGGAGCGACTCAAGGCGCGAAAGCGCCCTCTGGTGGCCACGGCTAGTGCACCCACGGCTGTGAGCGCCCGGGAAAGAGGGGTGAGGGGTGGGGCGGGATGTCGAGAATGGGGGACTGTAGTGCAGAAAAACTGCAGTGCTGAGATCTTTCTTTCCCAATTGCTCCCTTGCCATCGCCCCAAACCCCTTTAGTCACCAAGTCCTACCAATTTCCCTTCTGGAAAGCTCTCCCCACACCAGGCCTTAGGCCTGAACTGAATCCTATGTCTGTTTCTTCAGTTATTAATTCATTGCTAAGCTCTGCAGAAAAATTGTCTTCCAGATACTCATTGTTCCCCTATGTTATCTCTTAAAGAATCTTCCAAGCTTCCCCACTAGAAGAACAGATCAGTGGTTGCCAGGAATTAGGGGCTGGGAAGAGGCTTTGAAAACAAGGGGTAGCATAAGAGAATTGCTCTCTGAGTGTGTGTGTGTGTGTGTGTGTGTGTGTGTGTGTGAATATTCTATATCCTGAGTGTGGAGAAGGTTAGGTAAATCTATGCTAGCGTTAAAACTCATAGAATTAGGGCCGTCCCTGGTGGTGCAACAGGTTAGGATGCAGCTCTGTAAGTGAAAGGCAGCGGCTTCAGTGCGAGTTCCATCCTGGGCCAGGAGGTGACCCACATGGCACAGCAGACCTCTCCTGACCTGCAGCTGCTCCCCTGAGCAGTGTACCTCGTCAGTCGAATCCTCTCACTGTCCCTGCACCTCTGCCTTGTACCCCAGTTCTGTATGCATAAATAAATAAATCTAAAAAAAAAAAAACAACTCATAGCTTTAAATAGCAGAAAGGCAAACATGTAGTTGAATCTCAGTGAGGGAAGAAAAGGAAAAACAGTAAGTGGCATCATGAATTATTTCAATATAAAAATATTGACTCCCTATTATGTACAAAAAGAGGCAGCAAAAAAAGCCAGATGTTCCTTGACATCTTCTAGAGCTCAGATAAAATCCCTCACCTGCCCTTTATGAAATGTGCTTAGGAGATGTCTTAGCATCTTTGAGCTTCAGTTATGAACCCTGGTCTCCGCTCACCAACTGCTCTCCCACTCCCACCCTAAGCCTATTTGCAACCAGAAACCAGAATGATCTTTGAAATGAAAGTCTGGTCTGTCACTCCTCTGCTCAGAGTCCTGCCCAGCGCCCATCCCACAGGCCCCCCTCTTAAGCAGTCTGCGTTTCTTTCCTGCTCCACCTGTCACCTTGACCTGAACATACCCAGCATTTATTTATAGCCTTTGCAGGGTTCTTTCTTCTGCCCAGAGCAATCTCCTCAGATGCCTATATTGTTGCTTCCTCCGTCACTGTCTCAGAAAGAAAAGAAAAGCCCACCCTCTATGCAAAGCCAAACATTCAAAAAAGTTCTTTCATAAGTGGCTGGTGAAGGTTTAATAGGTTACAGCCATTCTGGAAATCCTTCAATAGTTTAAAAATTGTTGACTCTTTCGATTTGCATCTTTGACATATTTGAAGGGTGTCTACCAAAACAGAGAGGAGTGCTTCTATTCACCAAAAGACACATATTAAGGAAGTAAATAAGAATTTTATCCATAAAATCTCCAAACTGGAAATCATGCAAATGACAGTTTACAGTAAAATAGATCACTGTGATATTTTCAAATAATGAAATAATACAGCGATATAAAAAATGAATAGCAGATACCCTTAGCAACATGAGTGAATTACGACCTAATATCAAACAAGACAAGTCAGACACAAAAGAAAACATACTGTATGATTTGAAGTTCAAGAAAGGCAAAGAGATTTAAGGACAGAAGTCAGAATAGAACTATTTCCCTAATGGGGAGGTAACCTAATCTGTCTGAAGAGAAAATAATAACATCCAGCTTGCAGGGCTGAGCTAATTGCAGATAGTGTATATCCAACAACCAGCACCAGTTCCCAGCACAGAATACATGCTGAAGAAATTCAGCATGTATTCTTACATCTTCTCAATTCCAGTTTTTTTTTTTTAAAGATTTATTTATTTGTGCATATAGACCTGGGGTGCAGGCCAGAAGCTCAGGGGCGGCAAGAGGCTTCACCAGAGACAGAGTGGGGAGCAGAACAGGCAGATGGATGAAGTACACTGCTGAGGGGAGCAGCGGGCGGGTCAGGAGAGGTCTGCCACGCCATGTGGTCACCTCCGGGGCAGGCAGGGATCGAACTCATGCGGAAGTGGCTTAAGCTTCTTAGTGCTGTGCTTTAACCCACTGCGCCACCAGGGAGGACCATCAATTCCAGTTCTTTTAATAATACTTAAATCATTGTTTTATTGGTATTCAACCCCAACGATCTAGTTGCATATACCACTGCTTGTCTCCAACATACATTCCCCTTCCCTTTCTAACAGAATCCATATTTCTATTCAGGGGAGCTATGTGCCCACTCCAGAAAGATGAAGCATGAATGAGACAATCCTGGAATTCTCAGAAACATTTGTCAGGCAGACACCCACTTTCCTAATTCCCCCTTGTTCACAGGGTGCTTGTGTGCCCAGTTTTGGCAAATGAGAACAAAAGAGACATTCTGATGGGAACTGTTTGGAAAGATTTCTCCTCTTTGTGAAAGTTCAAGTTTGCTCACTGTCCCTCCCTGTGTTTTTCCTTTTGGGAAATGGGGTGTGGCTCCAAGCTGGGGCAAAAGTCTTGCCCCTATAAGGGTTGTGGAGACAAGGACCCAGAGTACTCAAGCAACAAAATTGTCAAGTCACCTACCTTCAAGCTATGTGTCCTAAGAGGTCATTTGGTACCTTTGTTATCTGAGCCACTGTTAGTGAAGAATTCTGCTCCTTCTGCCATTAATGGCATATTCTATTAGTAGTCCCTTCTAGAATACAAGTGTATAAAAGGGAAATTGATCATTCAGGCATCTTACCATGCTCTTGTTTGATGTTCCCAATGTCTGAGCTCAAGTCACCCCTTTCATGGCTCCCCCAAATGTCTCCTCCTAGCTAGTTTACCAAAATGTCTTCATTTTCTGAAATGTCTCTTGGTGATGAACACATGAATGATGTCAGTCCCTTTCCTCAAACTTTGAAGCTAAGGAATAAACGTTAAAACTTAGAAAAATTCTACTCAGTTGCTGACTCTTGCTGCAAATGGATATTTTATCCTAACAAGGCTCCTTTCTGGGGATCAGTAGACCAACCTGGAAGCTAGTCCAGTCCAGGCCCCTCACATAGGCCTTCAAAATTCATGTTGGAGCCCAGCAATATGCTCACATGTGGTTCTATAAAACGTGTAAACCACACTAGCCACTTGGACTCTTTCCAGTCTCACTCTGCTCTGTCTGCTCTTCTACAGGGTCATGTAAAAACCATGGACCACAGAGATGGACTAAGGTACACAGAGTTATAGTTAAGAAGGTCACCTTTGTGGGCCTGTTAAGTGACAGGTACCTGTTCTAGGGTCAGGCATGGTGTCCATTCTCACCCTCTACCTGGACAGTGGCAGTGGGAACACAGAGATGCAGACAGGTCTCATCAAACCAGGCACTGGGAGTGTGTGGGGTACGAAAGAGAAGCAGATCCTCGGAAGTCAGGTAGTCTGAAAAATCATGACAGTGTTCATATATGTAAACTTCGATGCAGGTAATTGACTCTCATATCCACCAATTCCAAACAGAACTTATTTCCTGCCAGGATATACTTGCTAAGCAATGTATGCAGTTATAAACCCACATATATATGTTCTTTCTTTATTTTTTAAGTATTTTTTTAAGATTTATTTATGCATACAGAACTGGGGTACAGGCCAGAGGTGCAGGGATGGTGAGAGGATTCACCAGAGACAGAGTGGGGAGCAGAAGAGGCAGATCGATGAACTACACTGCTGAGGGGAGCAGTGGGCGGGTCAGGAGAGGTCTGCCATGCCATGTGGATCAGCTCGCTGGCCAGGGATCGAACTGTGCTGCAGTGGCTTTGGAGAGCTTCATAATGCGGTTTGTTAACCACTAGGGAGAGCCCTATATGTTCTTTTTTAAAAGACTTACTTATTTATACATATAAGAACTGGGGTACAGGCCAGAGGTGTGGGGGAGAAGGGGTGAGAGGACTCACCAGAGACAGAGTGGGGAGCAGAACAGGAACTAAAATACATTACTGAGGGGAGCAGTGGGTGAGGACAGGAGAGTTCTGCTGTGTCATGTGGGTCAGCTTCCTGGCTAGAGATCGAACTCATGCTGCAGTGGCTGTGGATAGCTTCAGAGTGCTGCACGTTAACCCCTTGGGCTACAAGGGAGGGCCCTACATGTTCTTTTTTTTATGTAAATCACTCAAGTAAAAATGATCAGAACACCTTGTAATCACACAGCACATTCCAGCACTGGTTCCACAGGGCTATCTCTATTTGCTTAGTCATGTGTTTTATACACCCATCATATAGGATCATGTCATATCCTTAAAAGGATAAGCATTAGACTAATAGAATTAAAAATTCAATGTGGGATGCTATGGATTTGGCAGCCTTGTCCAGATTGTTGCCCAAAGATGTTAAGAGATGTTAGATACCAAGAAACAGGGTTACATAGGATGATAAGCAGGATTAAACAACAACAACACAAGTTTAAGGTCAAGTTAACACAGACCCAGATATAACATTGGGAAGGCATGAATTGATGGCCTTTGGCTACCATTTGTTGATGACTGAAGTGTAGGAAAGTCCCTTTAACAGATGATGTCTGAAGAAATCATATTTTAAAAATCATTTAATCGTTACATGGCTAAGAATATCAACTATCAGTTCATGTCAGAGCAGGGAGTGATGAATCCATGACGGTAGAAGAAAGCTTAAGGGTGGATGATGTGCACAGGTACTACTGGGCAGGGCTATCACACCTCAGAAGATACTGTAATTCAAAAGTACATTGTGCGTCTGCTAACCTAGGTGGCTTATCCATCCTCCATTTAAGAGCCCAACCCTATGAGGCACTTTTCACATCAACTAAGAGCATGAAGCTAGATCACCCTGGGACGGAGCTGGTCACCAGGTATGACTGGGAACGCCCTGTGGGAGCCGTTGACTGATGTATAACAAAGGACCCCAGAAGCTGATCAGAAGCATGCCTTATTGATAAGATTCAAATCCTGACTGGGAGTCAGGACCGTTTCACATACCAGACTATCAGCAGATGCACAGTTCCATCTTTCCCCCAGCTTCTTCTAATTCTCCCTTTCATTTTTTACTTCCTCACATGATTAATGCTGAATGGCTGGTTTATCAATAAAAAGGCCAGGATCTTGCTCTTTGGCAGCTTCCTGCATTATGTAGCCTCCTCCACACTCCTGTTTGTCAGTGTGGTGTTGCCCAATGTAACAATACATTTATAAATTGACCCACAAAAAGCAGGATGAAAAACACACACAGTAAGGAATGGGGTATGAGGTTGCAGATTTGGTTCAAATCAGCTGAGGTCCTGGAGCAAAGCAAATCACCATATAAAAGTGCAAGAGAGAAGAACTAAAGATTTCTAAGTTTAAAAACATACATCAGCAATTATTTCAAATTTTCAAGCACTACAATGCATTAGCAGAAAATGTCAAAGAAAAATGTACAGTATTCAATCATTAAAAGAAATCCTTGATGTGCATATTATTATCTATATCACGCTTGTCCACTGAGTATTTAGAAAATGTTTTTCCCCCCTGTGGGTTCATCTCTAAAGGAATTAGAAATTCAATTCGGATTAAGTAATTACCACAGGACAGACAAGGACACCTGCAGCTCATTGTAAATGATCCCAACATTATACACATGGTTTCCTTCCAAGGAACCCCGAGAGTATTAGGGATTAGCTTTATTTTGGAAAACAGTCACAGAACTGCTTCATATAAAGCTTTAGATTTGTAATTTCCAGGGTTGTTATAAAGGATTTGGCAAGGTAGTAACATCAATAGGGATCAAAACCGAATGAAGATTAAGTGCAACTAAAATATTCCATGTGTATCTAATTTGGAATTGAACAAGCAGTAAAAGTTACAGCACTGCTCTCAAAAGAGTTTGAAATAGAATTGACCACCCTCACCTTCTGTCCCTAATAGTTGTGGCAGGTATCAAATATTGTTTGGAATGAAGAACTCAAGAGCACACACGCAAGAGCTGTTCCTTCAAAGTGCTCACACAGCCAACAGATGGCAGGCTTGGCCGCTTCATTCTTGGTGGGAAACAAATCTCCAGTGAGAAGGAGCAGAATAGACATTTTAAAAAGACAAGTGTGTACATCCCCGGTATCAGGATTTCTTAAATGCTTAGGCACACATACCCTCACTCGCCCCATTTCAAAGTACATTTCTGAGTCTCTTTCCCCAAGCTCCCCAAAGAAGGATGGACCGTTAGCTAGTCCCCCACACTGACAAGACACTCAGGTCAAGTGAAGATCGGGTTCGTGAAAAAGGACATGAGAGCTCTGGGCTCTTTCTTCATAGAAATATTCAAACAGTCCTTCCAAGAAATGATGAGTTTCAGATCAGTGTAAACTACCACTAGTAACACTGCTAGGCTTTCACCAAATCCCAGAGAAGCTCCTGGAAGGTTCAGGTTGGCTTGGAACCAGCTCAGATTCCTTCTGACCTTTGCCCCCTGGCCCCAGATGTGATTCTAAACAGGGCTCTGTCCACAGCCCCTCTCATGCCTTAGATCACTTACTGGGTCCATTTAGCAGACCAGACTTTTAAGTCTACCTTTAAGATTCAGCTGATTTGTTCACACTCATACAAGCAAGGAAACTATAATCAACATATAATTGTGTGTATATTATTCACTTTCCTGCAGGATCACAGGATCAACTTCAGAAATGCCAGGACTCTCATTATCCTTTCTCCACTGGCAAAAATAATAGCTAACACTGACTGAGAATTTACTGTGAGTAAATACTTCTAAATACTGTGCCTATTTTTATTCATTCAACAAAATTTTTATAAAGTGACCATCCTTTACCCAGCACAGTTCTGAGCACTAAGAACAAAATACTTACGTTTGTACATGGGTGTAATTGGGAGGAGAAGAGTTATAATCGTCAAAATAATAAGTAAGTAAGTAAGTGATGTAGTAGATCTATTTGTATAGGTTCAGAGAAAAAATACAGCCGGTAAGAGGGGTGGGAAGCACTAGTGTTAGACAAGGAGAGCTGCTGTTGGACATTGGAAAGTTAGCACAGGAGCAGAGGCCAGGGTCAGTGCAGAAGTGCTGGGCAGGAATTTACCTGGGACAATCAGGGAGCGCAGGGAAGCCAGTGTAGCAGAGGGAGCCCCAGAAGGGCCAAAGCAGGTTATCCAAGAGAAGTATCAGTGGGGTGGCAAGGCAGATATCGGGAGTCTTTAGGTCATGGGAAGGAGCTAGACCTTTAATCTTACCAAAGTGAACAGGGAAGCCCTGGAATGTCTCCAACCAATTTATGGTTTAATCAAGCCATTGCCCCTATTCAGTGGGGAAGAGATTGTAGGTAGTGAAGAGACGAAGCACAGAAATCATTTAGGGGGAGATGGAGAACAGTGCTGGAGGTGACAGGAAGCAGCCCCCAGGGACTGCAGGCAGATTAGAGGACAGAGGGAGGTACCAGCCTGGAGATAATGGCAGCTGAAACTGCCTGTCCCAGGGGAGCTCTCAGAGGTGGGTGGCTCTTCAGAGTTGTCCAAAATTGTATACAAATTGCCACCAACTTAGTGTATGAAGAAGACACACACTATTGTCACACGGTTCTAGATACCGGCCATCTAAAATGAGTCTTCCAAATAAATCCAGCTGTTGGCAGGACTATCACCCTCTGGAGGCTCTAGGAGGAGCTTTCACTCCTTGTCTCCTCCAGAGGGCGCCTGCATTTCAGTGGTCCAGTCAGCCTCCCTCAGCTTCCATGTCAGTTTCCCACCTCTGATTCTGACTTCCTTCCCTCTCCCAGATACAGGGACTCTGGTGATGCACTGGTCCCCCCCCGGGTGATGCAAGATAATCTCCCCATGTGAAGGGCAGCTGATTGGCAGCCTGAATTCCCCTTCCCATGCAATCTAACCTCTCCACAGGTTCTGGGGCCAGGCCATTATTTTACCTGCCACAGCCAACTTGGCCTGGTTTTTGTGTCTTTGCATCAGATAATCACTGGCAATGCTTCCCCTCGGGGAAGTTTTTAATGTGGCAGCTGTCCGTAGTCAAGGCAGTACCCACAAGGGAGATACTTGGGGAAGCTGGGATTGCTGTTAATGAGAAAGGGAACACTGAGTCAGTACTGCCTGCCTTAATCCTCACAATTAAACCAATACTTTTAGTAACTATGCCCTGAGGAAACCAAGGCACAGAGCTGTAAAGTAACCTGCCCAAAGTCCCATCGCTGGTTAATGACAAAGCCAGGACTGGAATCTAGCCCATCCCACAGCCCTTTTTATTATCTCAAAAGGAAAAATGGGATCCCTGTTTGTTTAAAGTCCCAGAATCGAATTTTCATCATCTTGTAGGATCTTGATCTCTCACTCTGAGAACAGTGACTGGCACATAGTAAGATGCTTAAAATATGTGTAAACTGACTGTGAAGATCCAACTGCCTCTATACAATACCTGAATGTATTTCTTTTCTTTTTTTTAAGACTTATTTATTTATGCATATAGAACTGGGGTACAGGCCAGAGGTGCAGAAGTGGTGAGAGGATTCACCAGAGTCAAAGTCTGGGGAGCAGAACAGGCAGATTGATGACGTACACTGCTGAGGGGAGCAGTGGGCGGGACAGGAGAGGTCTGCCACGCCATGTGGGTCACCTCCAGGGCTGGAATTGAACTCACACTGAAGCAGCCGAGGCCAGCTTCGCAGTGCTGTGCTTTAATCAGCTGTGCTCCCAGGGAGGGCCCATCCTGGGTGTAGCTCTACTTAACTGTTTAATAGTATGTCCTTGCCCAAAACTCCTCAGTACTTTCCACCACTTGTTTTTAAAAAGCCGAAACCTTCGTTGAAAATCCACAACGTGTCCCAAGGCTCATCTCTCACTGATTGTCACCGTGTACAATTGTTTCACACATAAGCTCCTTCAAATTTTGAGCTCTTTCTTAGGTACTTCAAGGATGTGTTCGCCTTGCTCTGCCCACAACAGCTGCTTTCCCAGCTTCTCAACTCAGCGTGGTGATTCTGCTCCCCTGTCATGGGCAAGGTGCACCCACATCTGGAAAGGCTTTCTTTTCCTCCAGCCCAGCTCACTTTGAAAATTCAGAAGGTCTTCTCTTCCACGGCGATGTCTGTGCAAAATAGGATTTTGTTCAATTACTTGTAGCAGAAACTTAACTACAGTGCTTTAATCTGACAGGGGTTTGGGGCTTTTTCCTTTATTTTCTTACTCTATTTTTTTTTTCTTACAACATTTGCTTTCTTTTCTCAGGTGTGGTCCCCATAGAATTTCCACCACCAACTCACCTGTGCACCATCACTATACTTCCTTGTGCGCTTCCCACCCTCTTCTTGATCCTTTTCCCTCCGCATTCCCTATAGAGTATTTCTGATTTATAGTTGTCTGTGGTTTTGTGGTTGTTATTTTTTTCCTTTATCTTCCATATTCCCCCAGTAAGTGAAGCCATCTGGTATTTTTCTTTTTCCTTCTGACTTATTTCACTGAGCACGATCCCTTCAAGCTTATCTTTTTATGATTGCTGCATAGTATTCCACTGGGTTTGTTTTTCCCACACAGTAAGGAGGTCAGCGGGAAGGAGTGCAGCACTGTTCAGCTGCTTAACAAAGTCCTCAAGAACCAGAATGCTTCTGGCTTCCTGGTCTTCACCCTTCACCTTTGGCTTTGGTGGTCGTGATTATAAAATGGCTGCTCCACTCCAGGGACCGTTTCTGGGTCCCAGGAAATAAAGGGCCAGAGTGTAGGGTCAAAGGCACGTGCCAACACAGTCTGGAATATTCGATCAGGAAAATAATGTCTGTGCAGGAATTCTGGCCCAGCAGACTTGCTCTGTCATCCTGTTGGCCAGAAACTGATTGTGTGGTTACCTCTTACAGGCACAACGCTACCCTAAACCAAACTGGCTCTCGGTTAGGAAGGATGAGGAAGACACTGGAGATGAGATAGCCTATGCCAGCCTGTCTGACCTTTACACTCCCCTGAACAATGGTCTCTTATTGCAATTTGTGTGCAACTGAAGGGTAGAGTCCATGCCCGCATCCTCCCGGAACAAGCACTGAGCACCTGGTCGATATCCCAGTGACCCTTACCCTGGACATGTGGGAATGTAGTGTGATGGGTACTAACAGATGGCCTGTATTGGAACCCCACTTGTTAGCTCTGCTTCCCTGGTCAAATTACTCTGTGTTCTTCAATTTCCCCATGTGTGAAATGGACGTGATAGGGTAATACATACTATTACAGTTGTGGTTAGTGAGTTTTAATAGAGTAGGGTCCTCCCTGTTGGCACAGGGGGTTAAAGCACAGCACTATGCAGCTATCTGCAGCCACTGCAGCACAAGTTCGATTCGCGGCCAGGGATGTGACCCATGTGGCACAGCAGACCTCTCCTGTCTCACCCGCTTCTCCCGCAGAAGTGTATTTCAGTAGATCCACCTGTTCTGCTCCCCACTGTCTTTGGTGAATCCTCTCACCCTCCCACACCTCTGACCTGTACCCCAGTTCTTGTATGCATGAATAAGTAAATCTTTAAAACATTTAATAGAGTGTCAGACTAGTAAGCACTCTGTAATCATCTATTTGATAAATATGTGGTTGTCAACTTATGTTTCAAATACTACAAAAGATGGGGCACACTATTTGACAAGCTAAGCATCTTCATGAGCTAAAGGTTGCAGCTCAAGTTGCAGCCAGCCTTCTAGAGACATTTGGGTGTTTGGTATTTGGTGGTTGAGACGTCAGTTAGAAGTCTGAGTAGCAGACAGAGTGCAGACTGTAAGGTCAGGTTGCCCGGATTCAGCCTCAGGCTTTTTTCCCACCTATTAACAGTGTGCCCCTGGGCAAATCATTGAATCCAGCACTCATTTTTCTCCTGTGTGTTATTAGAGTCAAAATAAAAAGAAGCTAAGTGTGTTTTGGATTCTGAGACCATTTCTGTGAGGTACCTTAATATGGCTCACGGCAAGTTGGAAGAAATGTTAGTTTCATTAAGAATCATGAGGAAGGATGAAGGATCCAGGGATCCCTGTGTCACCAGCCCACAGGCAAGTGAGGAGAGGATCTGCCGTAAATGTGAATCCACACTTTGAAATCCATCCATTTCCAGACACATTAAACCCAAGGCTAGACGTTGAAGGGAGAGCAAAAGCTTCCAAGTGGCAAAGTTGTGGGGGCCTCTTGCGGCACCGAGGCGGGAAGCCACCACGTGGAGTTCAGACAGCAAATAGACCCCCAAATGCAGCAAATAGACCTCTCCTAAGAAACATCAACTTTACCTTTCCTTAGTATGGGCGCACAGCACGATAATCTGCTTGTCTCTGGAAGCCTCTGCCTTCCGCTCACGAATAGAGGCTTACTGGGCACACCCCCCAGCAACATTACCATCCTCACTAAGACAAGCTCACATCTGCATCTGCTCCTCTTGTCCAGACAGAAAGCTCTGCCATCGCCTTTCTCCAAGCTCAAGCAGCAGTGCATGTGCTTGTCTATTTCCCAATACATAAAGTACCCTTAAGGCAGGGACTGAGTTGACTTAGTGAGAAACAACTCACAAGTTCACTGTATCACAGTTCAGATTCCTTGTGCATATAACCACATTTTCAAAACGCTAACATTGACCATCCACCAGGAGAACAAGAAAATTCAAATTATTAAAAAAAAAAAAAAAAAAGGCCCTCCCTGGTAGCACAGTGGGTTAAAGCCCAGAACTAAGAAGCAAAAGCCACATCAGCATGAGTTCCATCCCCACCCTAGAAGTGACCCCCATGACTTGGCAGACCTCTCCTGGCACACGTGCTGCTCCCCTCAACAGTGTACTTTGTCAGTCAGCCTGTTCTGCACCCCACTCTGTCTCTGGTGAAGCCTCTTACTACCCCTGCACCTCTGGCCTGTACCCCAATTCTGTATACATAAATAAATAAATCTTTAAAAAAACAACTACTTATTAAGTTGATTCTGTGGAACAAAATCTCTTTCGATTAGGATTATAGAGAAAACCTTGTGTAAAGGTCACTACATATTTGTAGAATAAAATAAAATGTGAAAAATATTTTTTGGGAAAGCATTTTTTTTTTTTTTAAGATTTATTTATTTATTCATACAGAACTGGGGTACAGGCCAGAGGCTCAGGGGCGGTGAGAGGCTTCACCAGAGACAGAGTGGGGAGCAGAACAGGCAGATCGACGAAGTACACTGCTGAGGGGAGCAGCGGGCGGGTCAGGAGAGGTCTGGCTCGCCATGTGGTCTCCTCCGGGGCAGGCGGCAGGCGGGAATCGAACTCATGCGGAAGTGGCTTCAGATTCTCAGTGCTGTGCTTTAACCCGCTGCGCCACCAGGGAGGGCCTGGGAAAGCATTTTTAATCCTTTTAGGTAAAATACATATAATTAGCTTTAATATATTCTAATAAACTAAATGACAGAAGTCACAGTTTAGAAATTATTTGTTATAACCACACAAGTCTTGTGTATATAGGTTATTAATAATTTCCAAAATAGGGTCCATGTTGAGGAAATTGATTTTTTTTTCCCTTTCTGTGAAAATAAAAGCAGGGTATGAATTGAACAAGCAAGTCTTTGAAAATAGTCATAAGAAATATCTCAACATTTTAAACTCAGTAAAATGTGTTTGAACTATCACAAAAATTCAAGATTATTTGCCAAATATTTTTTGTATTGCATAAAGTAACTGATTTGCTGCTCATTCTCTGTAAGATCAAACACACACAAACACGCACACACATGATGCGAGCCTACACCATGTAGTAGAATACAAACGTAGCTTTACATTTGTGCTTGGTCATATTTTAGCATAATTTCCTTGTGTTTGAAGATCATGTTCACAGCAGTCTGTGTTCATGTGCATTTCCCACATCCCCTACATGAACTCCTCCTCTTAAATAACTTGGCGATATATTGTTGCACACAAAATAGATGGCCTGGATGCAAGTGCAGAACCCTTCAATGCCACCCGCCATGTGTCCCTAGCCCTGTAACAAGCGTCTGAGGCTGTAGACATGGAGGACAATGTTGAGCCAAGGGAAACCTGGAAAGTTGGGCTTTAGCCTCAAATGCCGTTGTACTCCACCTGCAGGTTAGACTGAGCCAGGTAAAGTGGCCTGGGGCCCAGGAATAAAACCAGTCTCACAGACTATTCAACCTTCCCTCTGAGCAGCATTTGACTGTCAGCTCCCTCATCCCAGCCCTAGATGAAAAAGGTAAGATCAGCCAATGAAAATACAGAATGATAGATAAGAGAGCATATGAGCCTGAGTTTGTATGAACACCCCAGGCAAAGCCACTTTGGCCAGCCAAGTCCAGCTCCCAGATGAACTCAGTCTGTTCTCTGATTTCCAGATAGGTGAGATTGAGAGTGAAAACACAAGGAGAATAAATGAAGTAGCCAGGATTTCCCCTCTGCCTTTCTCCAGAAGGAAACCATCCCTAAAGATAGAAGCCTAATTTAAGTCCACTTCCAATGCCTCACACCTTAGAAAGCATGGCCCAAGAATACCCCTGGATATTGACCAACCACAGAGATCCCGCTATCTAGGACAGGTCTCGGAAGGATGGGTAGAATGTCAGAAGCTTCCTTAACCTACATACCCACATATCCCATGTTCTCAATGTAAACATTTTAAACTTACTAACATTATATAATGAAGTAATAAGTGATGGGGGTTATATGAAGAACCTTGGGAATTTCCCCTCCCCCCATTGTATACATGCGATGAGTCTGGTAATTTTACTCATCCAAGCAGACATAATCCGTGCTTCTGAATGAATCTATAATGCAAGACTTTCAAAGAGTACTGTGCCAGTTCTACCGACTCCAGTTTTACAACAGGGAAAGATTATTTCCAGGGAGGGATTTTGAGGATGTGAATATTAAGTGAGCAGGGCTATTATTTGTATGTGAAACAGAAAAGTCTCCCAGTATTTGGGAACCGATGCAGTGGACCAGAAGTGGTTTCAATTATGCAGAAGTGATTGGTTACAGTAAAACCCAAGCAGGATAATTGCCTCAGAGTTAAAGAATTCATAAGATTTTAAAGTTAGCATAGACCAAAGTGATCATCTTATTCAGTAGTGTCCCACGTTTTATACAATCCATTCAACAACTATTTCTTGAACATCTATTATATTCAAATTCAAGAATTCTTTTTTAATCTTAAAAAAGATCACTGCCTTCTGTATGAAAGTAGCTATAATTCTAGACTTTGGAGGAAAATACCTACTGGTACTTTCAATTAAATTTTAAATAAAATTAACAACAAACAGTAAAAGTTTAAAATTTAAATTTTAGTTATTATAATAGAACCCACATTTGAAAATGAATATATGAGTCATTTATTCCCTTGACAGAAATTGCTTAATTCACAAACATTTCCTAAAATTCCTTGTCATGATCCCACAATTTCTTCCAAGTGTAAGCCAGGAAGTTAGAAATCCAGCCCAACATGTTCATTTTAGAGATGATGAAATTTGAGGTCTAGGGGGGTTTAAAGTCACTTACACCTGGTTTCATAACCAGCTAGCCTAAAGCTAGGAGCTCTGGTCTCTCTGTGTTTTACAGCATAGTGATCTATTCACTTAGAGAATGTTAACTGTCCCCCAAGATTCATTCTCTCTTTCTGCCCCACAAGTGTGAGCTGGGCATTATGGTAGCCAGTCAAGACTACATTTCCCAGTATCCCTTGCAGGCAAGCATGGTCATGTGACATGGACCAATAGAATGCAAGCAATGGATCCAGAGCTGAGGAGTGCAATTTCCAGGTGTCCTTCTCATCAGGGAAGCCTTTACCTCTTCACAGCCTTCCCTCACCCTCCTTTGCACTGTGAGCTGGTTTGACCTTGCATATGAAGTCAGCATTCTAGGAACAGAGGAATAAATTGAAGAAATCTGAGTTCTGGATGACCTCAAAGCACAAGGGAGGCCACCGGGTGCTGACCCCTCCCTTCTGGAATGGCATTGGAAGCAAGAAGAAATTTCTCCCTTTTCTAAGCTACTGTATTTTGGGGGCTCTTTGTTGCAGAAATTTTTTCTAAACCTAACAAACCTGAGTACATTGTAACATACTCAGATAAATATTGTGGTATACTCAGGTAAATGTATTATAATATACTCAGGTAAAAGATGTTGAGGGAGGAAGGAAAATAACAAATTGTGCTCCTCTAAAGGAAGAAAGTTGCCCACTGACAGAAGATTGAGCGCAGATATGGTCTGTCCACGCTATGGGATACTATTCAGTCATAGGGAAAGGTGAAATGTTGCCATTTATAGAAAAATGAGGGAACCCGAGGGAATTAGGTGCAGTAAAGCAAATCAGAGTGACAACAACAAATATTGGGTGTCTGGAATTACATAGCAATTCCAGAAAGCAAAATACTTTTAAAAACTGGCAGACACTCCATGGGATTACAACTGAGATGGAAAAGTGCACAAAATGATGTAAAAATAAAATATTTAAAAAATGAAACAAAGCAAAGCAAAACTGGCAGACACTTATAAACAAAGTGAGGTTCAGAGGGAAGTGAAAGGGAGGCAGGCCAAAGGATGGATGATGGTAGGGGAATATTAAAAAGTAAAATTAAGGAATACGTTTATTTGTACTTTCCAGGACTGGGATAGCAAAAGTATTAATAAACCTGGGGGGGAAATACCTATAGACTCAAATAAAGGAAAGGGGAAGTATGAAAAAAAGCAAGAATGATATTTATATTTCCATATATTTTTTCATATTTCTATTTCATCTCTTTATACCTAAATTATCGACCCCTGGTGCTGACACCCTTGGGCTGGCCTGCCCTCCTTCCTCAGAGCTGGTCTGTGTGACCAAGAGAACATAGCAGCAATGATGGTAAGTGACTTTGGAAGCTAGGTGGCAAAAGGGCTGTGAAGTGCTTTTGGATTTCCAGAGGTAAAGATGGGTAGAAGGGACAGAACTAGTTACAACATGACTGTGGCCTTCTCCTAGGAGAGGAGCATGTCACAGGATGTTAACATGGGCCTTTCACTCAGCTTGGGTTGCAGACAGACCATTGGTGCAAATGTTCCCATGGTCCAGAGTGGTTCAACTGTGCAGGACTGCAGAGGAGGAGGCTAAGACTCGTGCTAAGAGTTTAGCTGACTACTGAGCTCCAGCCTATGAAAAAGACTGGAGCGCCTGAGGGAAGGACTGGAGCTTCAGGAAGAGGGTTTAATCTATGGTGTCTGGTTCGCCCCCAGATCTCACAATCAGAAGAGCTGCCAGGCCCTTGGGGAGACCTGCTGGGGCCACTGCAATGGGCTTCTTGGCAGAGGGTGGGGCTGGACTGGTATCTGCTGGTGCCTTGCGCCTAGAATCTAAAGGGGGGGATGCAGAGGGTGTAATTTGGGAAATAAATTCCCTCCACTGACGTCGGGTCAAAGGTATGCTCTTACTGTGGCATAGAAGTAAATATTCAGGAGAGTGCCTGACCTGACTTGGCACTTCAAAGAACTTTCCCCCAAAGGATGATTCTTAAATTACTCCAACATAGAGCACTCAACCACAGCATCAGTGGCCAAAGGGGGAGTGTAAGTGGCTTTGTAAACTGAGGTGCAGCTGACTTCCTGCTGCTTCCCAGCTGCCCACAGCAGGCAGCCTGTGCTGCACCACAGTTACTATTCCTGTGGCCTGGGCACAGTAACAACCAAATTGACACTGTCCTGGGATCTAAAGTGGCCGGAGCATGAGTAATGATCTGTGAGTGAGCAGATAAGCTAGGGGGGTCTGTGGGGAGTCTTATTCAGGGGAGACTTTTCGGATCCTGAGGGTAGTTAGGAGGGATGGGGCAGGGGGTTAGGAGAGCTCGGAGGTGAGGGAGAACACAGGCATGGCCTCAGGCTGCAGGGAATCTGGAAAGTTCACAGAAGCAGTGGGAAAAGGGGTGTGAAGAGCCATAAAGGAGGTCATAAATTGAGGTCAGAGTGACCTTTCAGAAATACTTTATGAGAAGTGGATAGTTTGGGGTGACTGCCAGGTTGAGCATAGTCTTGGAAGAAGCCTGAGCTAAAATGCAGAGAAAGTGAATTGGAGAACTAAGGAAGGGGCGGGAGGGCGGTCCAGGGCCATCCCGCAGAAGAGAACAAGGTCCTGGCAGGACTTGAGACAGAAGGGGACAGCCACAGCCAGCAATGACTGAGAAGGCCCCACCAGAGAGGCCGCCTGGGCCTCCAGGAAGAGGGTTTCACAAGTGTGAGCAGGAGGTGAGGAGTGAGGGGGCCTGGATGTCAGTGGACAGGCCTGGGAAGGCAGAAGTGAGGGAAACTGAGCGGGAGGAGGGAGGGAGCTGCTCTCATTGTGAGCTCAGGTGGGCAGCCACTGAGCAGGGAATGCAAGGCAGGGTGACTCATCCCGGCTGGTCTTTACAGTGTACCACCGCAGGGTGTTCTGAGGACCCTCAATGTCAGCCGCACCCAGAGCTGGGCGCCAGGGCCCACTCAAGTCCAGCTGGATCAGATTCACACTTTACCAGCAGCCCAGGTGGTGCTAGGCACAGGAGCTTGAGCAGCTCCCTTCAGAGTGTGCCGTGCTTTTCCAGGGTGGCTGGGAGGAGACCGTGAGGTCAGTGCAGGCATCTGGACATCCTGTTCTTTTAGGGCCACAGGGGACTCTTGCAGTGGTCTCACAGGGCACGCAGACATATGTTAGGAGACTTTACAAGTGCAATTCTGGGCATGCAGTCAATGCTATGGGGACGGGCCCAGGCTGCTGTGCTGGTTTTGGGGGATCTGGTGCACCGTGCACCCTTGGTAATGTGGTAGGGGCATTGTGGCTGTCAGGAACTGAAGCCAGTTTCAGGTATGGACAGAGTAAGTGACTGAAGGGAGTAACAAAAGCAAAGCCCCAAACAGGGCCTTGTGAGCTTGGCTTGCTTCATGCCTGACTTTCCACATGGCTCCCTCTGGTGCTGGTTCCACACACATTTGCTGGGAGGGACTAGGGGCCAGGCAGGTACCCTGACTTATGCCTTTAGGTTCCCAATTTTTGCATAAGCTTATCCCACTTAAAAGTCTTTTTCTCATAACCACCCCTTTCGGGTCAGTAGGGAAGGTATGTAAAGCCCTGGAGAAGGTGCCACACCACTAGTAAGTGATGAAGAAGGGATGTTAGTTAATTTTCTGACCGTGATCTGTTTCTGCAGGGAAAAAAATGGGCTCTGACATAAAGGGAATTATTATTATGTCTTATATCACAGACGTAAGAGTTTGCTGGGCCTTGGATTTTGCAGTGTTTTAGTTCCAAATGATATGAGCAAGAGAATTTGGAACACAGAACAAGGGTCCTTTCAGTGACAATCTCCTTTCCCACCTTCTTCAACCTACCTCCTGGGATACGGCAAACAGAAGCGCCAAGAGAGCAGGCCTCCCCGCTGCCACGGAGGCCTCTGGGGTAATGTACCGTGGTGCTGCATGGCCTGGCTGGGGGAGAACACTCAGGACAAGCTCACCCATCACTTTTCTCATTCCTGAGCCGCAGGTGTCAGCTGGACTGCTGCTTGGCTATAAAACACCTCATCCCCTGATTCCAAGATGAATGCACATCACCTTGCTACATTGCTGCTATTTTTCAATCCTATGAAGGTAACAGTGGTTCACGCACTCTGTGCAATTCAGAGCAATAGGGTCAGTCTCCTCAGAGGCAGGTCGCCACACCACACCCTCTGCCAGAGCCCCACAGTCCTCCACGTGGCCCAATGTGTCTCCTCCACTTTTTGCTCTCCACCCTCCCCTCCCCCTCTGGTAACCAGAATTCCACAGACAGATTTCTAGGGGTAGTTACTGGAGTAGTTTTTTTTTCTTTTCCTTTTTAAAAGATTTATTTATTTATGCATACAGAACTGGGGTATAGGCCGGAAGTGTAGTGGGTGAGAGGATTCACCAGAGGCAGAGTGGGGAGCAGAACAGGTGGATCAACTGAAATACACTGCTGAGGGGAGCAGCAGGCTGGTCAGGAGAGGTCTGCTGTGCCATACGGGTCAGCTCCTGGGCTGGGGATCGAACTCGTGCTGCAGTGGCTTCTGAGAGCTTCATAATGCTGTGCTTTAACCCATTGCACCACCAGGGAAAGCCCATTACTAGCGTAGTTTTTGATGGACCCTTAGTTTTGTTTATTTTAGAGTCATAGTTTTTTTGTTTGTTTTTTATTTTTCTTTAAAGATTTGTTTATTTGTGCATACAGAACTGGGGTACAGGCCAGAGGCTCAGGGGCAGTGAGAGGCTTCACCAGAGACAGAGTGGGGAGCAGAACAGGCCGACTGACGAAGTACACTGCTGAGGGGAACAGCGGGTGGGTCAGGAGAGGTCTGCCACGCCATGTGGTCACCTCCGGGGCAGGTGGGGATCGAACTCATGCTGTAGTCGCTTTAGCTTCTTAGTACTGTGCTTTAACCCGCTGCACCACCAGGGAGGGCCCACCTGAATATTTTTGAAAGATGAGGCCCACTAATTCCCAAAGGGCATCTTCCTGGTTTATTTTTGCAAACCTTCTTTACCCAAGATGACAGGGAGGGTTGGAGGAATCAAAGAGAACAAATGTACATAAGAGTCATCACTGGCATACACATCACAGCTTGATGTGGGCTTCTGGTCTTCTCTGGACTTCCAGATTTGTCATGGTTATTTTTTAGGGGACATGATTTAGTGATACAAGACTGGGTTCAAGGACTCAGTGATAACCAGCAGTGGTCCAACCTCTCCTCCTTGCAGTAGGCAGAACATAAAGCCCGCACTGGGTGAATAGGCATCAACTCTGGGAGCAGCAAGGCCCAGTAAGGTAGAGAACTAAAAATCTAAAGAATCTAGACTTTCAGAGCTTATAATATAATCATCCTGTAGCTCTGGCTAGCATATCAGTTCACATTCGAATTTCTAAGTTTGGCTGCTCAAGTAGATTGCCAAAAAAAAAAAAAAAGCTCTCTACCAAGCACAGATCTTAATATGCATTTTTTATACCATCTGAGACCTTGTAGAGATGGTCTCTCCAGCACTTCTTGGATTAAAGAGGTATGCTAAATGGCGCATCTGAAAGAATACCGGGCCCTCCCTGGTGGTGCAGTGGATTGGAGTGCTGCTCTGTGAGGCTAAACCAAACTGTGGCGGTTCTGAGTTCGATCCCTGCCCTGGAGGTGACCCACATGGCGCAGCAGACATCTCCTGACCCGCCCGCTGCTCCCCTCAGCAGTGTACTTTTCCCATCTGCCTGTTCTGCTCCCCACTCTGTCTCTGGTGAATCCTCTCACTGCCTCTGCACCTCTGTCTGTACCCCATTTCTGTATGCACAAAATAAATAAATCTTAAAAATAAATAAATAAGGAGAATGTCATTCAAGGATCTAAGAAGAAAGTCTTTAGTAACTTACAAAAAATCATTTAATTTTTCTCTCTTCACTTCTTTATGAATTAAATGCTAAAATAAAATTGACTAGAGAACTGAAATAGAATTTATTTATTGTCCTCTTATTACATCCAGGTAATGTGGTTAGTCATCCAAATGTATCTTATTTAATCATCCAAATAGTATTGATTGATTGATCCTCTTTTATAGAAAGGCCCTCCCTGGTGACTTAAAGGGTTAAAGCACAGCACTATGAAGCTATCTGCAGCCACCGCAGTACGAGTTCGATTCCTGGCCAGGTAGGTGACCCACATGGCAC
>NW_004567127.1:21800783-21805245 GCF_000260355.1 Condylura cristata | reverse complement strand
TTAGTTATCACAGACAGTTACAAAGAAATGGTTAAAGGGGTCCTAGTTTTAATACCTATTACACTTTACAGCGTTTGAAGTATTTTGTGAACAGCATCTTGAGTGTCAAAGTAACTGTAAATAAGGCAGAGCAGGTCTTTCCCCATTTTACAGATGAACAAACTAAGGTATAGACAGGTAGGTTTATTGGCCAATGTCCCAGACCTGGTAAATGCTCAACAGGGATAAGAACTCGGGTCTGCTCATGCCTGTGTGATGTGACATCCACTCCTCACTCAGTCTCTAACTGGGAAAAGAGCCACCTGCTAGAAGCTGTCTAAAGTGATCATGGACCTAAATGTCTTATTTTGATTTGCAGAAACTAAAATCCAGAGGAGATTCTCCTAACCAAGATCACCCATTAGCCAATAACAAAACCAGCACCAGAAATCTGATCCTTATATTCCCAATTAAGTGATATCTTCACTCTTGCAAAGAAGAAAATTGTAAGTGAAACAATTTTAAATATTGAAGAGAACATTCTCAGCTGTCTTGGACTTGGGGAAGAGGAAGCCTCTGGGTGGATCATATTCTTATTTTCAGTTTCATCTTCACCGTATTTCCAAAGAGATTTTGGTTCAAGAAAAAAATCGTGAATTGGTCATTGACAACAAGGGCGTACAACAAACAAGTAATTGGCCTTAGTGTTAATGTGAAGGTTCCTATTAAAGATGTTATTTTTATGTGGGCCACGTAAGCTTTAAAGGACATTTTCCCCCAAGATGAGAAAATGTATCTTTAGTTGGCTCTCTGAACAGGTCATTGTATCCACCGCCAGAGGGCGCTGCAGGAGAAGGTTGGAGGCCCAACTTCCAGGAGCCACTTGCACACCAGACAGGACCAGGACACGGAAGGAAACAGCACACAGGTACAGAAATAATTATGGGGCTGAGCACAGGATTACGATGGATTATGAATGTGTGTGTGAGGATGACTTTTGCTTTTGGTGTTGATTTAGTTTAGCCTTAGTACAGAATAGGATTATTTTTTCAATACCTACCATTCAATTCTTAGAACCCCAAAAAGTAGTATAATTTTTTAAAGATTTTTTTAAATTTATGCATACAGGACTGAGGTACAGGCCAGAGGTGCAGGGGGTGAAAGGGTTCATCAGAGACAGAGTAGGGAGCAGAACAGGCAGATCGATGAAGTACACTGCTGAGAGGAGCAGTGGGCGAGTCAGGAGAGGTCTGCTGTGCTATGTGGGTCACCTCCGGGGTGAAATTGAACTTGTGCTGAAGCAGCTGCAGCTGACTTTGTGCTGGTGCACTTTAACCCCTTGCACCACCAGGGAAGGCCCAAGTAGATATATTTTTTAAAAATAATATAATAGTTTATTTTTACATCATTTTGTGCATTTTTTCCATCTCAGTTGTAATCCCTGTGGGCTTCCCATCACCAAATCACCCATGTGCCATCATCATAGTCCAGTGCATTTCCTTCTCCCCACTGCTTTTGATCCCATTCCCCACTCCACCCCCATAAAATGTCTCTGGTATATAGCTGTTCATCATTATTATTTTCTCACCTGGTCCATTATACTTCTGCTATGAGTGAAATCATGGGTATTTTTCCTTTTCTTTCTGGCTTATTTCACTAAGCATGACCCCTTCCAGCTCCATCCATGTTGCTGCAAAAGACATGTATTTATTGTTTTTGGTTGCTGAGTAATATTCCATTGTGTATATGTACCCCATCTTTTTAATCCAGTCATCTACTTGTGGGCATTTGGGCTGTTTCCATGTCTTTCCAATTGTGAATAAAGCAGCAATAAACATGGGGGTGCCGGAACTTTGGTTTCCTTGGTCATTATGGTATCACAGCACCAAGTACACAGCCTTAGATGCTCTCGGCACATACACTTACTTGTAATAGAAATGAATAAACAGTGAGGAATGACAGAGAAGACAGAAACGTAAGAAGCACGTTAACTCACAATGAGTTGTTAAGTGTGGAGTTAGTGACCTTTGGGGTGCAGTGGGACATGCAGGGATTGGCCAACGGGAGCTAAGATGCCCTGATTACTGTACCAACTTTATTTACACTGTGAATCTGAGTCAGTTCAACTTACTACATTCGCCCCAGCACCTTTGACGCGACAGAGCAGAAAGCAAAAATCTATAAGATGGTCCCTGAACTTGAGAGTGTGACATTTAAAGTGAAACCATTTTGTGAGGCCGGTGTGTTTAACTATTAATAGGAAACCAGAGATGACGCTATTCCACTCTCAGGAGAGTTCAAATGACTCTGAATCTTATAATTGCCACAGAATGTAAGATAAGTATTTTAAAAAAAAAACCTATGAGGCAGAATGGAACAAAGCCAAGTTTCAAAGTCCCGTGAACCGAGGTTAGAATCACCAGCGTGCTTATAACACAACACTGGCTGTGTGTGTAAAAATAAGCCTAAAAGTGATATAATAATTCTGGCACAGAATAGCAGTGATAAACATGGTTAAGCCCTGTGCTAGGCACCTTGTTAAGCACTTCCGTGCTTTAACTAACTGTGCCTTGGGTTAAATTAAAGCACTAGGGCTACTGAATATCCACTGATGATTCCTTTCACGGTTTCAACTATGCAGTGAAGTACATTTCTTGTTCACATTTTACCCCTGAGGATGCTGGTTCAGAGAGTTTACGAAGCTGGCCTAAAGTGACCCAAATAATTAATGACACCATCAGGATTTGAACTTGGGACTGGCTGATGAATCAATGAGATACAGAAGACATGCAGGTGCCTGGCAGATAATAAGCCTCTGATTAGTGGTTTCTAATATCCTTATTGCACTGAAGAAATGAGGCCTGCACAGTTATTACCATTAGAGGAGTTACTTAGAGGACCATTTGGCAGGGTGGAGGGAGCCTGGGCTCCTGTGGCCACACACGAGCCAGAGACAGGACAGGACTAAACGGTGCTACTGTAACTCCTCCTGCCCTTTGCCTCCCATATGAGCACCCCAGTCCCCCCAGATCCTGAGGAACTCTGGCATTGGGGGTCCCAGGGCTCCACATGTCACCCAGTCAGTGTCCCCAGCTGGTGCAAGCCTCTTGCTAGCGCATCCCGCCAAGGGGCTGTCTCTCCTCTCTTCTCCACCTCACACCTCCAGCCATCTGCATGCCACCTCTTCTCTCGAGCCGAGAAGCAGAGGAGGGTTCAAGCCCCACGCGCCATTGCTGGACCATATTCCCAGGGTGTTCTAAGCCCACCCTGTGGGCCCCACACATGACCCGCCTGGCACGGGGTTAGCTGGCATCCCTTGGAGGGCCTAGTATTCTCCTCTCTTCCTGCAGAATGAATGAGTCCTGTTTTCCTGCCCCCCACCTGGTTCGTTGTTCCTCCTAGGGGCAGGGAAAAGCAGGAATGATTCTTGTGTTTAAGAATCCACATTAGGGCCCTCCCTGGTGGCCCAGTGGGTTAAAGCACAGCACTAGGAAGCTAAAGCCACTTCAGCATGAGTTCAATCCCCGCCCGACCGGAGGTGACCATATGGTGTGGCAGACCTCTCCTGACCCGCCCGCTGCTCCCCTCAGCAGTGTATTTCATCAGTCGACCTTTTCTGCTCCCCACTCTGTCTCTAGTGAAGCCTCTCACTGCCCCTGCAACTCTGACTTGTACCCCAGTTCTGTATGAATAAATAAATCAATCTTAAAAAAAAAAAAAAAAGAATCTACATTAACAGAGGTCAGAGCAAGAGAGGCACTAAATCCTGGGACTGGTGTGCTCAGCCCTGCCCTGGGGGCAGGAGGCAGCCGGCAGTGGAAAGCTGCCCATGCTGCCAAAAGTTCCTGCACCTCGCCCAGAAGCAGCCGCTTCCTGTCTAGGCCCGCACAGGCCCTCCTTAACCGAGTGCCCCCTGATGACACGATCCATCTCCAGGGCTTTCCTGGCCTTCCCTTCCACCAACATGGAAACCTGGCAGGGCGTGTGAGAATGGAATTTTCTGCCCCCTGAGCTGTCCTCTTCAGCTCTCAGCACAAGCATCAGTGGCAGGGACATGGGTTACACTTCTTGCTGTATTCACCTGCGGGCTACCTGCTTGCTCGTCTTCTCTTTACTATTAGCAGGCAGCTGACAAGACTGCCGGGCCCTAGATGAGTCAGGACAGCTGTCTTCTTCCAAGAGCTGCTGCCTCAACTCTGTGCAGCTCTTCAGATTTTCTAGTCCCCACTCTCGTGAAGTGATACCAGGGGTCCCGATAGCCTAAGCAGACCAGAGTCAGGATCTCTAACAGCGTCATTTGGTAGCTTCTATGTTAGTGTTTGAATAGGAGTGGAGGCCGCTGGTGGAATGGGGGTATCATTCCACCCCTAGAACCCTTGCACCCCGCCCTACTCTCCCAGGCCCCCTCCGGCCCCAGGGCTCCCTCAGCCCTTGCAGGCCTTCCAATTTCAATTGTTTAAAACCTCTCCCCAGAACTCATCAC
>NW_004567127.1:21798650-21799888 GCF_000260355.1 Condylura cristata | reverse complement strand
CCACCCCTACTCATTCCAAAGTCCGCTAATCAGCATCAGGGCACTTGCTTTTGTAACTGGGGCTCGGCCATGCCTTTACTAGTGACCTGCAATAATGCTCTTAGGCCTGAAGTTTCTCTCATTCTTTCTTTTCCCCCCTAAGATTTATCTATTTATGCATAGAAGAACTGGGGTCCAGGGGATGGGAGGATTCACCAGAGACAGAGTGGAGAGCAGAACAGGCAGATCTACTGAAATACACTGCTGAGGGGAGCAGCAGCAGGCAGGAAAGGAGAAGTCTGCCATGCCATGTGGGTCAGTTCCCTGGCTGGGGATTGAACTCGTGCTCCAGGGACAGCAGCTTCATAGTGCCGCGAGGGAGGGCCCAGGCCTGAAGTTTCTGCATGTAGTTAGAAGCCCTTGAAACAATCTGTAACTACTACTGGTGTGCCAAAACGCCGGGAATCAGAAAGGGAGATACTTAAACTCAATCACAGGAAAGCCTGCCGTCTCAGTCTGCATTAGTGTTCTAATGTGCGTCCTTCAGAATCCATGTGATCGCAGACAAAAATACTCTAAGATGCTGGAGCATCTTAGCTAAATGACAAGAATTTTAGGAAACTGAAAACTGCAGGAGAAATTAGTAGGAACAGAAATCATCTTTACATTTATTATTGTGAAAAAAGTTATCTTTGGTCAGCATGAATGTAAAATATTTGTTCCTACTGTACATGGCTTTGACTTGTTAATCAAAATCAGGCTCGTTTGAGCTGCTGCCCAGCCTCGTGCCCATAATGAAGAAGGCAAAGACTCTGATGGTTAGGCTCTTGAGAAGCTATTAAAACCTCATAAAGACCCAGTCAAAGGCAGTTGGCTCAGGTTTTTACTTGCATGCTTTCTAGTAACAACAAAGAATAGAGGTATGGCTTTCCTTTCATGAATAGTATAAACCGAAATTGTGTATTTACCCTATTCAAAGATTGAATTTAGGTATAGAAGAGGCCTCACCTGGTGGCCAATGGATATAGAATAAAATGAAAGCGAAGAACCAAACTCTGCCTGTGCTCCCACTGTCTGTGAGACGTCCCCTTGCCTGTTCACTAGGTGAGCAATTCCTCCATTAGGATGACATTATCACCTCTTCCAGGAAGCCTCCCTTATTATAACAGGCTGTGTATACATCTTTCATTAGGGCCCTCCCTGGTGGCACAAGGGGTTAAATACAGCACTGAGAAGCTAGCAGCAGCCACTGCAGCACG
>NW_004567127.1:21796082-21797120 GCF_000260355.1 Condylura cristata | reverse complement strand
TTTTTTTTTCATTAAGTATTGCCTATTTCTTTTTGGGGTGACTTTTCTCAGGATTTTTTATCCTTTGAACTTTCAGTTGTCCTACATCAGTGTTCTTTCTTATATATACATATCCAAAAAGGTAGGTTTATTATGAAAAAGGGGGAAAAGAATAAAAGATGCTGGCATAGACACAAGTGGGCAGAATGGGGGGGGGAGCCTGAAAGGGACAGGTTTGCTAAAGGAAAGGCCTGGTTGGACAGGGGCAGCTTTGGGGGAGCTGCCATTGCTGATTTACAAAGGCAGAAGCACCCCCATAGTTACAGGAAGGCAGAAGGGCTGCTGTCACTTTTCTTTCATTTCATGTAAACCTTTGACTTTAGTCATGTTTGAATACATAGCAATAAAGTGGCATATCCCACAGTTTGAAGTAAGTGATATGTATAGGGGAGGGAATGTTCAATCTGTTCTTATTCTTTTCACTATTATGCAGCTTTGCTTGAATATTTTTCTTAATAAGAATATCATTTATGACTTTGGAATTATTGCTTTGCATTGTTCCTTGTTAACTCACATCAGATTGTTTTCCTGTTTCCTAGGGGAGTAACCAAAAAGTAGCATTTCCCACTAAGCTTCACTTCTACCACAAGAAACTACTACTAGGTGCAATTTTAGTTTAAGGTCTAAATTTGGAGGCTGAATATTAATGTCTTTTTTTTTTTTGCAATTTACAAAGACTTAGAGAACAGCATAGGAATAAAAAAACTCTTCCTAGTAAAATCTTCCTGAGTTTGTATTAACTAGACAACTGAAATAAATTCATTTATTCATTAAAATAAAATTACTGTGGCCCTCCCTGGTGGCACACTGGTTAAAGTGCAGCACTGTGAAGCAATCCACAGCCACTGCAGCAAGAGTTCAATCTCCAGACAGGGAGCTGACCCACATGGCGTGGCAGACCTCTCCTGTCCTGCCCTCTGCTCCCCTCAGTAGTGTATTTCAGTACATCTGCCTGTTCTGCTCCACACTCTTGTCTCCAGTGAATCTTCTCATCCCCGC
>NW_004567127.1:21794339-21795397 GCF_000260355.1 Condylura cristata | reverse complement strand
GGGGCTAGGAATGAGCTGTTTACACTTGCATATTAAAAGGGTCACTTTTGTTGCTTTGAGAATAGGCTGTGGGGAGGCTGAAGGAAAAGTACAGAGTCCCAAGATGATGGTTTATGGAACCAAGCAAGGAGTGGGGTGGTGGAGATGCAGTGGAAGGTAGAGTTGCAGGATTTCCTAATAGTTTCCATAGGGATTGTGAAAGGAAAGAAAGGAGCCAAGGAAGACCCCCGGGCAACTGGGAGAATTCAGTTTGCCTTTTATTCAAAGGGAAAAGCTGTGTGGTTTGCACAGGTTTTGGGGGGAAATCAGGAATTTGGTTAAGATATCAGATTCTAAGTGGGAAGACATTTTAGGAATGCAAATTGGAGCTCAGAGAAATTTAAATATGGAGTTGTTGGCACAGATAGGGAATTCAAAGCTAAAGGGTTGGATGAGCTCACTGAAGGGAGAGTGCTGTGTTTTGGAAGGTAAGAGAAGGCAATTTACCAAAGAGGAGGGAATTCACTGGTGCAGTGCTGCTGAGAGGTCAGTTAAGGACAAAATTAAACTCTGTATTTAGCAAAGTAGATGTCATTTTATCAATTACCTTGGCAAAAATCAGTTATCATGATGTATCGGGAGCAAAGTCCTGAGTAGATTGCGCTTAAGAGAAAGTGGGTAGACATGGAAATAATGAGTACAAACAATTCTTTTGAGATTTATATATAGATGCAAAGGAGAGAGCCAAGGAAAAGGAACTGGAAAGCAGGGTGAAGAGAAATTTTATTCTTTATGTTGTGAGAAGTAACAGCATTAAAACAAACGGCGAAGGCTATCATCCAGCAGGACAGGAAAAACCAGTGACACAAAACACGGGACAATTGCCAGAGTTATCATTTGAAATTGGGTGAGATCTAATGTGAAGGTAAAGGGAATGGTTTTCGATAGAGTTTGGGAAGTTCATCTCTAATGGCAGGAAAGAGGGGAGGCCTGTGGCTACAGATCGTTAAGCAGTTGAATTTTGTGGTTTTTCTTTTTGTTTGTTTAAGATTTATTTATGTATGCATATAAGAACTGGG
>NW_004567127.1:21790363-21792524 GCF_000260355.1 Condylura cristata | reverse complement strand
TGAAAAGTGAGTGTAGCATTGCTCCTCCAAGGAGCTCAGGTTCTTCTTTAATAGGAAAGTTCATTATTCATTCACTCATCATTATTGCCAAGTGCTATCATTAGGTATGCACAGCTCAGCTAATAATTATAAAACTTGCTAAAAGAAAAGATGCACATTTAATGGCCTTTATCTTACATTGTCTTCCTTAGAAAGTACTGTGTCCAAGTACAGGGCCATCCTGCCTGACTTAAAAATCTATCTCTGCCACAGCTCGTACAGGCTGTGCAATCTTTAGCTGCTTGTAAAACCTCTCCAGACCTTCATTTCCTCTCTGAAAAACAGTAATAGACTCTACCTTATAAGGTTATGTGAGGCGTAATAGTATCTGTAAAGTCTGGGCCCTCCCTGGTGGCACAACAGGTTAAAGCACAGCACTATGAAGCTCTTGCCAGCCACTTTAGCACCACTTTAATCCCCAGTCAGGGAGGTGACCTCCCTGTGGCACAGCAGACCTCTCCTGTCTCACCCACTGCTCCCCTCAGTAGTGGATTTCAGTAGATCTTTGTTTTGTTCCCCACTGTCTCACTGCTCACCCCCCACCCCCACCCCCACACCTCTGGCCATACCCCAGCTCTTGTATGCATAAATAAATAAATCTTTTAAAAAGTCTAAATGCAGTGCTTGGCCAATCATACTTTGTCAACTGTTACTAGTGTTGTGGTACAGATTTACCGTGTGCTGATGGTTTGCTAACCCCTGACACAGCAACTCAGCAGAGGACAAGTAAGGCTCTGTAAGTTTTTGTTGACTAGAACTTCCTTGAAGCCTTACTGTTTCCCCAGCTCATCCCTGCAGGCATGTCTAGAGTAGCCTCAGATCCTTTCTTATCATATTACTTAGCCTTGAATCCAATGTCAAATCAGTTATTGTTCTTTGCTCCCTATTGTTTTCCTTGGAGTAGAGGAAACTGACAAGTTTCTGACATCTTCGACATTAGCATGATCTTTCATTATTTGCCACTGATAGAACTCTTACCCATTTTAGCTTTAAAACTTTTTTATATTTCTCTTATTAGAAAAATAACATGTGCTCAATGCAAAAATACTTCAAATATAAAAACTTGTAATAGGAAGTGAACAGTCCTGGTTTGATACAGCCACTGTTACTGCTGGGTGTATATGCTTTTAGATTTCTTCTAAGAGTACCTTAGATAACATTACTTTAAGGCAAAAAAAAAAATACAGTTAAAATGGGATCATAGTATTCATGCTGTAGATTCAGCATGTAGTATTCAGTTGTAGATTTTGTTTAGTATCAAGAGATCGAATTTTTATGAATGGCTATGTATAGTGTTCTTCGACATTATAGGTTTCAGCATGATTTGCTTACTATTTCCCTGATGTGTTTTTAAGACTTTAAGTCAGAACAAGTGTCCATAATTACAAACGATGAGGCAATTAATTTACCTGTATATGTATCTTTCAGGGACACATTATTTGTCAAAAATTGCCAAACTGTCTTCCAAAGGGGTTTATACAATTTTCACTCACATATAGAATGTATGAAAAGGACTGTGTGCCACATTTGGCTGTCATCTGAGCATTTCATTTTTAAGTGATACTAACTGTATAGCAAAGGACAGAATTGGACTTAGTGGGGAACTTAATGTAGTATGCACAGATATTGATTTATAATACTTATAAATGATAATTTATAAAATTTGTAACACTTTTCATAATGACATACACCCAAAACATACTGTAATACAATGTAACTTCAATAAAAATATTTATTAATAAAGGGAACCCAAGCCTCCCTGATGGGACAAGGGGTTAAATCTCAGTGCTATCAAGCTATGGTCATTTAGAGTTCGATCCCTGGCCAGCGAGCTGACCCACAGGTGCAGCAGACCTCTCCTGTCTCATCCACTGCAGAGTATTTCAGTCAGTCTGTCTGTTCTGTCCCTCACTCTGTGTCTGGTGAATCCTATCACCCTTCTCCCCCACCACACACACCTCTGGCCTATCACCCCAGCTCTTAGTATGAATTTAAAAAATAAATCTTAAAAAGAAAAAAAAACTCAAGGAAGAAAAAAAGTGGGCAAAGTACAAAAGTTTTTACAAACAAAAAATCATTCCAAGTTAATTATAATAGTGTGCTTTAATTTATTTTATTTTTT
>NW_004567127.1:21788613-21790093 GCF_000260355.1 Condylura cristata | reverse complement strand
GTGCTTTAACCGGCTGCGCCACCAGGAGGGCCCAGTGTGCTTTAATTTAAAGTATGATACGACCAGACATTCAGTTTTTAAACTGTTTTGACCTCCAGATCAGCAAATCTGGCACAGTGATGAGATCCCTTTTGGCTGGGTGTCTGAACAGGCTGTTGGCATAATGGACAGGCCAAACCGCACTTCCTCTCCCAAGTCATGTAGCACAGTCCCTAGAAGGAGCTCTGGGCTCCTCTGCTCATTCTTTCTGAGCTGTTCTGTTCTTCCAGTGTGGGATGAACAAGAGTTCAGCATCCTGGGATCAGGTCTCTCATTCCTTTCTCTGAAGCCTTTCCTGAAATCCTAGAAAACATTTTCTTTAATGACTCACTACAGCTGAACCCACACCTTCCTGAGTAGCTGTAACGTTTTGTGCAGCTTATTTATGAACATGCAGATGCTAAGTGCCTGAACATTCAGTGACACGGGGAGATCTTAGTAGAAAGAAATGGCTTCCCTTTTTTTTTCCCCCCACAGAAACAGAAGGATTCAGCTAAAAGGAGAAGTTAAAGTATTGGCCTCTTGTTAAAAAAAACAACCCCAAATATCCCTCCTGACTTTATTGTTCCATCTCTGCCTGTCCCCACCCAGGAAAAAGACCGTGAGTATACCCCGATCTTACAACGAGAAAGAGAGGGAGAAATATCCGTTGGAAAACACATTTTGGCTAAGAGCAGTCTTTTATCTGCCCTTTCCAGATACAAGAAAATTCAGGCAAAAAGGTACGGGGAACAAAAGGAGTAGACGCATATTAAAACGAGGACTCTCCAATTTATCTTTCATAGCAAATGAAGCAGAGACGCTATTCGTGCGAAGATGTAGCTCACGCGCCCCAAAGCCTAGACAAGTACTTTCTCCTACGGCTTGGAAGCTTCAGATCACTTTCTCGCAGTTCACCTTCTACTATGTCACTTCATTTCTCCTCAAAAATCAGAAAACTGGCCAACAGGCTAGACCCAGAAAGGGCGAAGGTCCCCGACCTCGCCTCGCCCCTGACCCGCGACAGCGGCTGCTGGCACCGCGCCCTGCCGAAGGTGGGCGTTCGCCAGGTAAGTATTTGGGCGACGGCGCCCTACGTCGGCGGCCCCTCCCCGCCCTCGCGCACTTGCCGGACACCCTGGAGCGGCGCGGGCCCCGGCCCCCCGACTCCACTCGGCTCAGCCCGCCAGTCGGCCGCACGGGCGCCCCCGACCCCCGGCCGGCCGGGGAAGCAGGGGAGAGCGCTCGCCATCACATGAGGTCCGGGCCCGCCCCATTGGCTGCAGCCGAGCCAGTCGCGGCGCTCGCCGGCTGCGGTTGGTCCCGGGGCTGCAGCGCCTGCCCGGGCCCGGAGTCCATGTTACGCTTTGTCTAATTCCCCTCGTTACAGAGTCATGTGCTGCTGCTCCCGTCGCCGCCGCTGCCGCCGCCCGGGGTGCCCCGGCTCCTTCGCCGCGCTTCG